>NC_080421.1:36900345-37202277 GCF_029873635.1 Malania oleifera | reverse complement strand
GATGATCTTTGTGTCAAATGAAATCTAATAGAAAATTAAACAACTTTCATGTTAAAAACTTTTTAAAATAAAGAGTTTTTGATAGAGAAAAATGCACCTCAATGTGAATGTAGAAAAATTAACAACATTTGGAAAATTCCTTTTTTTGGTGCTTTTCATTCCAAAAATGATTCTAACCTTTTTGAAATAATTTTTGACCTTATAAAAATATTTTCCAAGTATATTAAAAGGTATCTAGGTTCAATAAATTAACCTAAGAGCTTCATGTATCCATATTGAAATTATTTGAAGTACTTACATGAAATTTCCTATAAACTCCTTCAAATTTCCAAGTCTTGAACTCCTTGTGGTCTTTATGCTTGCTTCATCTTTCTTTGGGCTTTCATCAAGTTCTCATTAAACCTCATGCTCTCATGATCTTCAAGCTTTATCTTTAAATTCATTTTTGAATCCATGCTTCAAGTTTGATATAAATCATCCTTCTTTGAAATATAAGCTTTCATGAATTCTTTAACCTTGCATTCATCATTGAGTCCTGAAAATACATAACTTAAATAAAGCATGTTAAGTTCTACTTGTTTGTTAGCATCAAAACAAGATGTTAAGCCTTGTAAGGCCAACAATCCTAAATAAGTCTTTAGGTCCTCATAATCCCTGGGAAAAACTTCAAAACATATTCCAAATGATATTTAGCTTTGAAATACTTACAATATGTTTCCTAAGACTTTATATGCCATGCTTGATATCATTCTCAATCTTTGCTTTTAAAGTTCTTTGGATATTTTCTTGAGCTAGGTTTATCTGCAAATGCCTTATTTTCTCTTTGGATCATTTGTTAGTTTAACTTCCTTGATAACCCACACTTGATCCATACTTGATCTTCACTTAATCCATACTTGATCCTTATTTCTTGAAACACAAAAACTCAACCTTTCTAAGTTAAATTGTCCTTTGTTTGTTATCGCCAAAACTGATTGAAAGACCTTGTTAGGCCAACAATCTCCACTTTTTTGATGATGACGAACAAGGAGTAAAGATAAAGGTTGTATGTGAAATGAAGTACTCCCCCTTACTATAAGCATTAATAAGCAAGCCATGTGAATAGCCATGTAGATAAAGTACTCCCCCTTACTATAAGCATTAATAAACAAGCCATGTAAATAGCCATCATATGCTCATTCATCATCTATCAAACATTCTTTATTTTATCCAATTGATAAGTTGCATAGTAAGTTATTGTCAGCTAAAACCATTCAGTCATTTATCTTTACTAAGATCACTCTACTCTCTCCCTCTTTGTCGTTACTCAAAAAGAGTAATGTGATTTTGAAAATTTACCAAAAAAAAAAAATTCTTATAACAAGATGTAGTTAGTACAAAAGAGCATTTATAGATCAACTCAAAATATAAATACATAGAAATTTCATGTGTACCCATACAAAAAATTTCATAGTGCTATGATTACAAAACAATTGAGGTACATTTGGAATCAACATAAGTCCTAATACTTTTGTACATGCAAAAAGTTTCATAGTAACCTAGGCTAGGTAGTTTCTAACTATCCTAATCTTCTTCTTCAGAGCCATATCCTTGCTCTTCTTCTTCTTGAGTTCCTTCTTCTTCAGTATTGGCTTCATCTTCCTGGGTTCCTTCTCCTTTAGAATCTCCTTCATTTTCAGTAGCATCATTATCAGAATCATTATCTCCACTTTGAGGAGCTGAGCTAATATCCATGGGATCACTTCCCTTAGAAGATTTGGTCTGATATTGTTCTATATGAGTGATCCGCTTATCAAGTGATGTGACTTTTTCTTTAATGTTTTGAAGCCCAGTGCATACTTCAGATGAAAAGCTGGAGAAATCCTTTTGGAAGGATAAGAACCATGAAGGTGTGTCATGAGATGCACCAAGGTCCTGTGTAGAAGAAGTTTGTGCTGCTGCTGATACTAGTGCTGAGGCTGAGGCTGAGGCTAAACCAAAGGCTGCTGCTAAGGCTGGTGTTGCATGTTGAGTCCTTCCTGACCTCAAGTACCATCCTGAACTCCCCTTGTCATACCCCATTTGCTTTAGGGAAGTCTCATTGAAAAGATCATATCGGGTTCTTTTTATGAAGAATTCAGAACTATTGGTAACAAGAAGATGGTTAAAGAGAAGAGTAAGAATTCCTCCATAAGGAAGAACAACTTGAGAAGATTCCAGTTTGGTCCACATCCATCTAATGATTAAACTAGCCAAGTCTAGTTTCTTTCCTTTAATAAGACACCAAAGAACAAAACATTCAATATAGGAAAGATGATCAAAAGAGCCTTGTTTAGGTAGGATATTGTTTGAAACGAGTTTCTCTTAAGCTTAATTGTTTGTATAACGGAGGATGTTCAAAATAGATAGGTTCATTTTCCATGATCATTGGAAGAAAAGCTTTAGGAGTGAATCCTTGTTCTGGGATCCAAGATTGAGCAAACATAGGACAGTTAAAATCACATGGAGTAATTTTGAAAATGTGAGACAATATTTCAGAATTTAGCAAACTTTTCTTTCCTTTAACTTCTGAAGAAAAAATCCCATTTTCATTTGTCATATTAGCATAGAAAATTTTGACAAGATGGGGAAAACATCCTTTGGGTTGTTGGGTGATGAAATCAAACCAACCAATTGCACGAAATAATGGAAGGATATCTAGAAACTCAGTATTGAAGAATGAAACATCCAGAATTTTACCTAAGATTGGTTCTACAGTACCTAGTGAAGTACAATAACGAATTCGAGTTCGAGAAGCCACAAGCCACTTGTCAAGGTTATGAGCATCTTTTCCCAATGAAGAACCTTTGCTGGCAGTTTGCTTGATTCGAGGCATGAGGGTATGAGAATGAGATGCCCTAGTTTTCGTGGTTTGATCTTTGATGAGTAGAAGCTTCAGATTGAAGTGAGGATGAGAAACGATGGAGAGAGGGGTGTTCGGATGAGTGGAGCAATCAACTTCAGAAGTATGAAATTAGGGTTTAGTCTGTTTAGTTATATTTAAACCCCGCGACTTCAGATGACTAAAGATAACCTCAGTCGTCTGAAGATTTTAAAGTTCAGAATTTTAAGAGGCAGTAGCCTCCCAAACGTCTGAAGTTCCAGGTTTAGTCATCTGAACCTGTTTGCTAAAGTGTTCAGTCGTCTGGGGTGTGAAGTTCAGACGTCTGAAGTTCTGAGAAATGTTGTATTTCTTTTTCTAATAAACCTCTCTGCTATGGATTAACCCAAGTTCTCTCCTAATATATATAAACCTTTCCTCACTTAGGGGTTTTGCAAATATGTCAGCCCATTGATCACTTGTATTTATAAATTCAAAGATTATATCCTCTTTTTGAACACGATCTCTCAAAAAATGATGTCTTATGTCTATATGTTTAGTTCTTGAGTGTGAAATTGGGTTTTTAGATATGTTTATGGCACTAGTATTATCACACTTTTTTGGTATTGTCTTATAATCTAGATTGAAGTCTTTTAATTGTTGTTTCATATATAAGATTTGTGCGCAACAACTTCTGGCTGCTACATACTCAACTTCGGCGGTTGATAAGGCTATAGAGTTTTGTTTCTTTGAAAACCATGATACTAAGAAATGACCTAGGAAATGACATGTGCCACTAGTACTTTTCCTATCAATCTTACATCTAGCATAATCAGCATCGGAGTAACTTATCATATTAAAATCAGTGTCCTTTGGATACCATAAACCAAGATCAAATGATCCTACCAAGTACTTAAGAATTCTCTTAACGACTGTTAGGTAGGATTCCTTGGGTGCTGATTGAAGTTTAGCACACATACACACACTAAACATAATATCAGGCCTACTAGTACTTAAATATAGTAAACTACCAATAATTCCTCTATAGTGTGTTATGTCTACTTATTTTCCTTTTTCATCTCTATCTAGGCTTGTGGATGTACTCATAGGAGTTCCTATGGGTTTACTTTGTTCCATATAAAATTTTTTGAGCATATCCTTGATGTACTTAGTTTGATTTATGAATGTTCCATTTTTAGCTTGTTTAATTTGTAATCCTAGAAAATAATTTAATTCCCCCATCATACTCATTTCAAATTCTTTTTGCATACATGTGGCAAATTCCTTGCATAGATCTTCATTTGTAGCTGCAAATATAATATCATCCACATATATTTGAACTATTAGCACATCTTTGTTTTTTGATTTAATGAATAAAGTACTATCAACCATTCCTCTTGTGAATTCATTTTTAAGTAGAAATTTACTTAACCTCTCATACCAAGCTCTTGGATCTTGTTTTAAATCATAAAGAGCTTTTGTCAATTTGAATACATGGTTTGGATTTTTAGAATTTTCAAAACCTAGAGGTTGTTTAACATACACTTCTTTATTTATATATCCATTTAAGAATGCACTTTTTACATCCATTTGACATAACTTAAAATTCTTATGGCCTGCATAAGCTAGAAGTATCCTAATTGCTTCCATTCTTGCCACAGGGACAAAGGTTTCATCGTAATCAATTCCTTCTTGATTATAACTTTGTGCTACTAGCCTAGCTTTATTTCTTACAACAACTCCATTTTCATCATTTTTATTTCTAAACACCCATTTAGTTCCTATAACTGATTTATCTTTGGGTTTAGGTATAAGTTCCTATACTTGACTCCTTTCAAATTGATTTAGTTCCTCCTGCATAACTATAATCCAAGATTCATCATTTAAGGCTTCTTCAATATTTTTGGGTTCATCTTGAGATAAAAAGACATAATGGTTGTAAATATTTTTTAGTGAGACTCTAGTGGTTATTCCTTTTGATGTTTCACCAAGAATTTATTTTTTTGGTTGATTTTTATCATATTTCAATTCTTTAGGAAGTTTCAGATTTTCTAAAAGGTTTTCATTTGGAGCATCATTATTATTTTCTTCTTTTATTTCAAGGTCTTCTTCTTTTTGTGAAGTATCTACTTTTTCATCATTCTTATCTTTAATGTCATGATTATCTGATTCATAAAATGTTATGTGTATTGATTCCATAATGGTTAAAGTTCTTTTATTATAAACCCTATACGCTTTACTATTTGTAGAGTAACCTAGGAAGATACGTTCATCCGACTTTGCATCAAACTTTCCTAAATCATCTTTAGTGTTAAGGATAAAACATTTGCATCCGAATACATGAGAGTATGAAATATTAGGTTTTCTACCTTTCCAAAGTTTATAAGGTGTTTTGTTTATTTTTGATACTATTGATACCCTATTTACAATGTAGCATGATGTATTTACAGCTTTTGCCCAAAATTATTTAGGTAGACTATTTTCATTTAGCATTGTTCTTGCCATTTCTTGTAGAGTTCTATTTTTCCTTTCTACAACTCCATTTTGTTGTGGAGTTCTAGGTGCTGAAAAATTATGAGTTATTCCATGTTCATTACAAAATTTATCAACTTCCTTTTTTTTTTAAATTCTCTTCCTTGGTCACTTCTAAAGCTTGTTACATTATAGCCTTTCTCGTTTTGTAATTTCTTGCATAAGATTATTAATAGGTTACAAGCTTCATCTTTGTTTGCTAGAAATATTACCCAAGTAAATCTTGAATAATTATCTACTATTACCAAAGCATATTGTTTACCTCCTAAGCTTAAGGTTCTAGTTGGACCAAATAAGTCTAGGTGCAAGAGTTCTAGAGGTCTTTTGGTGGATATGTATTTTTTCTTTTTGAAACTTGTTTTCCTTTTTGACATGCATCATACATCTTGTCTTTTATGAATTTAGTATTTGGTAGTCCTTTTACAAGATTTTTCTTTAATAATTTGGATAGTAGGTCCATGCTTGCAAGTCCTAGTTTCCTGTGCCATAACCAACTTATTTCATTCATTACTATCAAACAAGTTATGTTTTGATTAGCTAATTTTTCAAGATTTATGCAATAGAAATTATTTATTCTATGGGTTATAAACAGAGTTTCTTTGTTTTTAGGATTTTGGATAACACATTTTTATTTCATAAAAATTATTTCGAACCCTTTGTCACTTAATTGACTAGTGCTTAAAAGATTATGTTTTCATAAAAATTATTTCGAACCCTTTGTCACTTAATTGACTAGTGCTTAAAAGATTATGTTTTAATCCTTCTACCAATAGCACATTATCTATTGTGAGTGAAGGTTCTTTAGCAATTTTTCCGATGCCAATGATTTTACCTTTGGCATTTTCACCGAAGGTGACGTATCCCCCATCCTTTTGTTTTAATGTAGTGAACTTGGTCTTGTCATCAGTCATGTGCCTTGGGCACCCACTGTCCAAGTACCATTTTTCCGTTGACGTTGTTGTCCTAAGGCAAACCTACAATGAGAGATACTATGTGTTAATTTTTGGAACCCAAATTCTTTTGACTTTCTTTGTTTTTTTGTTAGTTCCACTATTGGCTTTCCATTCTCCTTGAACTTTAACATATTTTCTTTTTAATGGGCAATTAAACATCACATGACCTTTAGTCTTGCACATGTAGCAAGTGGTGTGTTCATATTTGTTGTTTAATGAAGTGCTAGCATAGTATTTAGCTTCCTTAACAAAGTGTCCCATGTATAACTTTTTATTCTTTTTATTTGCTTTATCGTTGTAGCCTATTCCTTCTTTGTTCCCATGAAGCCTTTGCTGTCCAATCATCTTTTCAAAGTTTTCTTTACCTTTAATAAAGTTATAGATAATCTTTTTTTTTTCTTCAACTACCTTTTTGAGTTCATTTATTTCTAGATCCTTTTTATTCAAACTATCTTTATGAGTTTTACCTAACTCTTGTGTTGCTATATTTATTTCTTCTTCCAACTTCTTAATATGAGAATTTTTTTCTTCTTCAATAGCTTTGAATGATTCAAGTTGTTTCACAAGTTCTTTATTTTGATCTTTCAAAGTTAAATTTCTCTTAGAAATTTTTATGAATCTTTTATGTAGTGAGAATAACTCAGCTTGTAATTCCTTATAAGATGACAAACTATCACAGGACTCATCACAAGACTCATTTTGAGATTCGGTTGAAGAGTAGTAAGAATTTACCTTTGCGTCATTCGCCATGAAACATATATTTGCCATCTTTTGTTCACTTGTTTCGATTTCTGTTTCACTGGAGCTTGAGTCATCCCAAGTAGCCTTCATAGCTTCCTTTCTTTTCTTCTTGTATTTCTTGAGCAACGGACAATCCGATTTGATATGCCCTGATTTTTTGCAATGATAACAAATTGGTGGTTCATTCTTACCTTTATTTTCTTTCCTACTTGTCTCTCCTTTTTCGGGTTTCTTTTTATTGAACTTTCTAGGAAACCTTTTATTTCTTCTGTAGAATTTTCCTAGTATCTTAGTAATGAATGCTAATTCATCTTGATCTAACTCACTTGTTTCACTTTCTTCTTCACTAGTGCTGTGGCTAGATGCTTTTAGTGCTATGGATCAATAAAGCTTTGGTTCAGGATTCCTTTCTTTTAAGGCCATTTCATAAGTGAGAAGTGAGCCTATAAGGTCATCTAAATAGGTAGTCTTAAGGTTTCTACCTTCCGTGATAGTTGTAGCCTTTGGTTCCCAAATAGAGGGAAGGCCTCTTAAAATTTTTCTGAACATTTCATAGGTAGTATAGGTTTTTCCTAAGGCGCTTAAGGAGTTTATTATGTGGGTAAATCTGGTGTACATGCTTGATATTGTCTCATCAGAATTCATCTTGAATGTTTCATATTCACTGGTTAACATGTTTATCCTATTGTCTCTAACATCAATTGTTCCTTCATAAGTTACTTCTAATTTGTCCCAAATCTCCTTAGCTGTTTTGCAGGCCATGACTCTGTTAAATTCATTAGCATCTAATGCACAGTATAACGCATTTATAGCGCTTGCATTTATTTGAAGCATTTTATAATCTAAGTCGGCCATATCTTTCTTTTCTTTTGGAATCTATTTTTCATCAACTATCTTAGTGGGAATAAGGTTTCCATTCATAATAACTTCCCATGCTTTCAAATCCATGTGTTGGAGATATATTTCCATTCACTTTTTCCAAAAGGTATAATTGTGTCCACAAAAGATTGGTGGACGTGTTGAGGATTGGCCTTCACCGAAGGGTGCTACTCCAATGTTTGTCATTTGATTTTTTTATAGTTTCTTGTTAGGAATTTCTATTACTAGGTTCTGATACCAATTGAACTAGGAATAACTTCCTAAGAGGGGGGGGGGGGGTTAATTGGATTCTTTTGAATTTTAATTTTTTTTAAGCTTTGCTTAAGAAACCAAGAAAAACACAATAAATAACTAACGATCACACTTAAAAAATACTAAAGTTTAAATTCACAAGCCAATCAATTAAAATTAAACAATTCAACCACTCAAGCAAGAATCTTAGTACTTTTGTCAATTTCCCTATAGATGTTCACAACCTTCTTTAGATAACCTCTTTGTATGCACTTTATCTTGATCAAGATTTCCACAGATTAATCAACGTACTCTCTTTTGGGTTTTCGCAAACGATTAATCAAAACGTACTTTCTAAATATTAAGAATCTTTGTTTATTTCTTACTTTAGAACCTGCAACCTGCATTTTAAATTACACAACAACAGCTTGTACAGAAAATATAAAGTAAAGAAGAGAGAAAGACACAAGGTTTTTACGAGGTTTGGCTTCAACACAGCCTACGTCCTCGCCCTTGGCGAAATACCGAAGGGTTCCACTATAGCAGTTCCGTTACCTTGTGGAACAATGCTTGTTTACAATCAATCCTTTGCTAAGGCTAGAGCCTGCCTTCTCCAAACAATATACCCTTGTTTGGTCAATGATCCAACATTTCCGGAATCGTTCAAAATCTACAAGAGAAATAACAAGCTGGCGTACAAGAGATGCTTACACAAAGAGCAGGTTAGTACAAATTGAAACTATGTACTTCAAAAGATAAATATCAAGAAAGAAGTACTCTTTTGAAGCTTAACAAAGATTTCACCAAATTCCTTTTCTCCAGATGAGAAATCAGTAATCTAACTTCAGGAATTTATGAACTAGAATATCAGAATCACAACACTTTCAACTTACAAGAGATTGATCAAGGCGAGACTTTGAAAGCAAGAGAGCTTATGAATGATTTTCAATGCTTGGTGTATTTTGATTTATAAAAACCATGTATTTATATACTTTCAAACAAGTTTCCTTGTTGTAAGAGTTTCCTTAGAGAGTTTCCCAAGTTGTTAGAAAATTTGGAGCTCAAACGGCTATTATTTAAAATATTAGATTTTTGAAAATTTGCTCGTTGAACAGTGTTCAGATGACTGAAGGGTCAAGTTCAGTCATCTGAAGTTCCTGAGACCCTTTAAAAAATGAACTGGACACAGGGTCAGATGACTGAAGTGTGGGTTCAGACATCTGAACAGTTACTGCTTGTTTCAGTTTTGTCCTAGAAAATCTTCAAACGTTTGAGCTTATTCTTTAGATGTCTGAAGTAATTCTTTAGACATCTGAACATGAAGTTCAGCCATTTGAAGTTACCACTTTAGTCATCTGAACTAAAAGTTTAGTCATTTGAGCAGACAAAAAGCTATTTAAAAATATTTTTCATTAAAAAAAATGATATGCTCTCCTATTTTGATTTTTACCACACTTGTTTCACTAATCCTAAATAAGTCTTTAAGTCCTCATAATCCCTTGGAAAAGCTTCAAAACATATTCTAAATGATATTTAGCTTTGAAATACTTACAATATGTTTCATAAGACTTTATATGCCATGTTTGATATCATTCTCAATCTTTACTTTTGAAGTTCTTTGGATATTTGCTTGAGCTAGTTTTATCTGCAAATGCCTTAGTTTCTCTTTGGATCATTTGTTAGTTTAACTTCCTTGATAACTCACACTTGATCCATACTTGATCTTCACTTGATCCATACTTGATCCTTATTTCCTGAAACACAAAAACTCAACCTTTCCAAGTTAAATTGTCCTTCGTTTGTTATCACCAAAATTGATTGAAAGACCTTGTTAGGCCAACAATTGACTTCGGGTGACTAAACCAAAAGGACTCTACCATCCTTGGTCAATCGAACATCTGCCCTTACTTTTTCCAATAACTCGGGTACCCGAACTACACATTCAAAATACCCCAGGGCGACCGAATGTTCAAGTTCGAAAAACTAAACTTAAGACCAGACGACCAGACCTTGGACAGAATGGAAAATCCCCTAGGCCAGCAAACTAAACTCTGATTCAAGCACCTAAATTCGAAAAAGTCACTTTTTCCATTTTGTTTGTTCGGGCGACCGAACCTAAGGTTTGGGCGATTGAACCTCTCTGTTAAATTAATTTAACCGCTGTAATTAGGATTAAATTTTCAATTAAACTTTTTAAAAATTCCTAATTTGTCCCCCAACGATTATTTTTGGCCATAAATTATATATAGCCCCTCAGTTTTTTAATTAGCATGAGATTAGCAAATAATATTAACAAAAACCTGCTCAAATTTTTTATACTCCGATTTTCCTATACTACACATTTTTAAGCCAAAATTCTTATACTCTCTCTTACATTATTTGCTAAAATTTTTTTAAAAGTTGAAAGATTTATTTGCTTATACTTCTCACTTGCAAATTAATTGCAAGTTGAAGGGGAGTTTTGAGCTTTATTGTTGTGAGTTTTTTCTTTTCCTACACAAATTTTTTTACACTCTCAAATTTCCATACTCATTTGAAAAATCTCCCGTGAGAGTTTGCTTGGTAATTTTCTCATATTGTTGTTGGTTAATTAGCATTGTTAGGGAAAATTATTTTAGCTTGTGAGTCTCTTGTATACAAATTGCAAGAACTGAAAGTTTGCATTCTTTTTGCAAACTTTATCCATAATCTTTAGTGTGCTTTATTTGAAAAATATTATTGAGGTACTGGCTTAAGGTTGTTTAAATTCTATGATTACTTATATTGTGAATAACATATTTTAGAATCAAATACCTTACTTACTCACAGGTATACACATCGATATATATCTTATTATGAGTAGATACCCTGTTTAGAACAAATCTCACTTGAGCATTAATTCTCTATCATATGTGAGTGCATTGATTTTACTGTGCTTATTGTTGGTACAAATCTGCTTGTTGGAGAAACATATATTTTGTACACATCTTGTATTGTGATTTGGCTGTATTCTAGGCATGGGCCTGAAGAGGGAGATTTGCCTCGTGAAAAGTCCTGGATTGGCTTTGACCCGGTTAAGAAAGTTAGGTGTACCATCCTATTAAGGTGTTGTAACTGGTGCCATTCCACCTATTAAGTGAGCAATAGTGGTAATCCTTGGTCTTCTGAGCTAAGGTGGGGATGTAGGCACAATTGGACGAACCCCGATAACATATCGTGTGTGCCCTGATTTACATTTCCGTAATTTATTTACTGCACGTGAATGTTATATTATGAATATTGCGCATGATTTAATTTTCGTATCTTATATTTATCTACGAATTTGGGTTTATGAGTATATAGACAAACCCTAGGTTGGGAAATACTGTTTGTGGAACTGAAATCAATTAGGAAATTTTAAATACCCAATTCACCCCCTATTGGGAATACACCAATTCCAATAGTGCTTATGCTCTTAATCCTAATATGATTATTGGGCACGTGCATATAGTGTTTATTACTTTGATTCATAGAAGTGTGAGATTTTTTATGGGTCAAAATACTCAGTGAGTTAGGTGATGACATTATGTGTATGGTGAACATTAATTATTGATGGAATCTATATCTCGGTATCGGAATTGATGATACCCCGTTGAGGAAGCTTATAAGTTTTGATTGTGTTAAACCCTGCAGGTGGATTTTGAATTCAGCACATCAAATAAGTTAAGTGGAAGGTCTCATGGAATTAATATGTCAATTAATTAAATTGTCAATAATTTAATTTAATAGACGAATATCTTTAATCTTTAAGTGGGGAGATAAATAAACATTTAATAATAGGAGCTTAAAATTTAATTTCAAATATGACAGGGAGTGCAATTATAATTCTTTAGTGGTAAATCATAATTAATGTAATTAAGTGTTGGAATTGGTGTGATCCCAAAAGGGGGTGAATTGGATTTTAAAAATATTTCAGCTAATTTAAACACTTATGCCGATTCACCACATATCATAGGTAGTGACTCGAGAAAATTATTGTATTTAAATAATGAAAGAAGGGGAAAAAGGAAATTGTATTTTAAACAGGGTCTCATCGACGAGCACACATGAGGGGATCATCGACAGGGACGTGTCTCGTCAACGAGAAGATACCAAGAGGATTTTATCACAGTTTTGAATTTTTTCGACGAGGGTAAGTATTCATCGAAGAATTTCCTTCTTAACCTCTTCGATGAAGTGACATGGCTCGTTGACGAAGTCTAGTGTATAAATAGGCCTAAACATCATTTTTGGCTGAAAATGCATGCACAAATCTCTCATTCTCTCTCCTCTTCGGTCCCCTACCCTTCTCTTTAATTTTTTTGGGTCCATTTTTCGCTGAATCAACAATTTGAAGCAGCCATGACACTCTTGGGGAAGTTCTCTACACGTCTGCCAGAGTGGATCGTCGGTGTGGCTAGCTTGAATTCCATCCCAAGTTTAGGGTAAGACTTTTTATTTAGTATTTGACTTTCCTACAGTTGTAGAAATTGTAGTAGTCAAGAAAATACTGAACTTTTGTTCTGAGATATGTTGATTTTAGAGTGTTGAAAGAGGAACCTTATGGGTGTAGGACTGATATACTTTAAGGGTTTTTCAGGAATCAGGTAAGGGGATAAACTAAGTTAGTTGTTTTCATGAAAATGTATGTATAATTTTACAGCATTTAATTTCAGGAAAATAAAGATATTTATTAGCATTATGTTTGGGAAAATACTGCTGCAAATGAGGATATGTTTTAAATATGTGTAATACCCATTTTGTGTGGCATGAGTAGAATTTATTATGAATTACTATTTTCTGGGAAAATGTTAAATGATACAAAGTTTTACTATGATATACCCGCGTACAGGTTGAGAGTTTTATATGGTATATCAGCATACGGGGGGAGAGTTTTTATATGATATATCGGCGTATGGGCCGAGGATGTTCTTACATGATATGCCGGTGTACAGGTCGAGCCTTTTATTTGATATGTGATACGGCGTACAAGTTGTGATTGATAAAATACGAAATGCCTGCATAAGGGCCGAAGATTTTTACGAAGATTTTCATATTATGTTATGAAATGATATGATGATATTGACTTGACAATTATTATTATAAAATAGCCATGTATCACAATTTGAAAATATGTTACATGTTATCAGAATTGGTTGGCTTGGTTTAGGCTTACACGAGTACGGTATCGTAGCTATATGATCGTGATCGTGATATGTTAGTGCTATCGCTAGCCGTATGGGGTAGCGGGAGGATGGCAATCGATGTGGTTTATTGGAGTGTTGGTGCCCCTAGTGTATGAACCAGTAGAGGCAGACCCATCATAATTATAGACTTTTGCTTTTGATTCGGCAGTGGTCGGCCAACCATTGTCGGATCCTGCCTTCAGGTCGCACAACCCAGTCATATGGGGGTAAGATATGACACCAGCCAGCTAACCTTCTAGGGTTGTTTATTATTATTATTATTATTATTATTATTATTATTATTATTATTATTATTATTATTATTATTATTATTATTATTATTATTATTATTATTATTATTATTATTATTATTATTATTATTATTATTATTATTATTATTATTATTATTATTATTATTATTATACGAGATGAGTTATGTTTACGGAAATCTAGTATATTCTACCATGGTGTGATTGTATACAAGTTTTTCCTAGATATGATACAGATAATTTCACCAAATTTGTTTATATATTGTTATGTGTATAATACGGAAATACTCATGTTGCCATACATTGATATTAGTTTATTTTCACTTACTGAGAGGTGTTTCACCCCAAATTATATGACATTTTAGGAGCCTCAGATAAAAGAGCGAATAAAGCTTTGCAGCGCTAGAGTTCGATAGTCCTACCTTATCTAAAGGGTAAGTTTTTTTGCTAGGGTCGGATGGATTTTGGGAGGTAACCCTAGGACCATTTTTGGGATATTTTAGGATGTGCATAATTATATGACGATTGTAGTAAACTCTGGTATTATGCTGATTGATAGTTTGGTACGTATATGATTTTACTGTTCATGTTGCATAGGCTTCTGTACTATATTTCAAGTATACTCCTAGTACCATGGGTCTAGGTGGATTATGATATGCAGGATGATTATATTGATATGGAATGGGAAAAAAACTTGTAAATTAAGCAGGTTGTTATAGTTTGGTATCAGAGCTTAGGTTGCTATATTCTATAGAATTCAGAGTGCAGTGGAACCGATACCAGAGTATAGGAAAATGATTTAAGGTTTTGTTTTACAGTTTAGAGGTAGGACTTCCATGGTGGTTTCTATGTTTTTCCTAGGGTGATGATTTCAGGAAAACCATAGTAAACTATTGTCAGGTTGTGTTCCTAGAAAGTAGGACTGGAGTTAGGAATGAGTTGTGGAAGTTAGGATAAGGAACTATGTTAGGTGTGTAAATTTTAAGTATAGGGTTTCTAAGTTATGTTTATTGTTTTTTTTTTCTAGGATGGATCCAGGAGGAGGTAGTGCCCATGCGAGTGGCAGTGATGGAGCAGGGCCCTCGAGTGCAGGCGAGACTGATTCTAATGCAGTATTACATAGCATGGCTCAGCAGGTCATGACTGAGATTGTTAGGAGGTCTAGAGAGTAGGGAGGTCCGTCTGCAGGTCATGGGTGCACGATAGAGAAGTTTACTAAGATGAATCCTCTGACATTTTCAGGAGGGGTTGATCCTACAACCACCGAGAATTGGATGTAGGAGATCGAGAAAGTCCAGGCTGTATTATAGTGTATAGAGGAGCAGAGGGTCCTTTTCGCTACCTATAAACTGACAAGGGAGGTTGAGAGGTGGTGGACTGTTGTGAGATTTCTAGAGCAGCAAAAGACGACGCCGATAGCGATGACATGGGACCAATTTAAAGAATTATTCTTTGACAGATATTTTTCAGCTACTGTTAGGGAAGTTAAAGTGGAAGAGTTTTTGAATCTGAGATAGGGACAGCTGACGGTCCAACAGTATGCGGTGCAGTTTATTGAGCTTTCTCGTTTCACTCTATATATTGTTTGTGATGAGATAAAGAAGGCGAGACAATTTGAAAGAGGATTGAGGAAAGGCATATATGAGCAGATGGTGGTACTAAAGATTTAGGATTTTGCTGAGTTAGTCGACATAGCAGCCTTGGTAGAGGTTGGTGAGCGTATGGATGCAGTGGAACATTGACAAAAGAAGAGATCTACATCTTTAGGCTACCAGAAGGTTCGTAGGTAGGGTTAGTGGAGGAGGGGAAAGTATGGTAGAGGGCAGAGACAGGAAACCAGGGATCATGAGGTTCAGACAGTGCAGAATCCTTCGGTCTGACAGACTTGTGGGAGGAGGCACTAGGGAGACTGTCAAGTAGGGAGAATTGTCTGCTGTTGCTGTGGTAGACAGAGACATCTGGTGTGAGACTGCCCTATGCCGCTAGATGCTACTCGTGCTCCTAGACCATACCGGGGAGGCTATCAGACGCCATGTGGAGGCCAGCGGAGGAATATGGCCCCAACTAGAGTTTTCGCTCTGACGTTGGGTGATGATGAGACAGCCGGCGATGTGGTGACAGGTATGGTTAGCATGCTTTCTTTTAAAGATATTGTATTGTTTGATTCAGAAGCTACACATTCGTTCATTTCCATGGGGTGTATTAAATTGTGCGGGGTAGAAGCACAATTGTTAGATACTGAATTATTAGTGACTACACCGACCGGGTCAGCAGTGAGGTGTAGTAAAGTATTCTGGGGTTGTCCAGTGAATATTCAAGGGGAAATTTTGTTTGTTGATCTGATAGTGCTGACATGCATGGGTTCGATGTAATATTCAATATGGACTAGTTGACAGCCAATTACGCCAGCATAAATTGTCATTTAAAGGAAGTAATATTCAGACCTCTAGGAAAACTAGAATTCAAGTTTATAGGATTGCGAGTGCAATCTTCGCCCTAGTTAGTTTCAATTATTCAGGCAAGGAGACTGCTCCTATGTGGTTGTCAGGGATTTGTGGCATTTGTGAAGGAAATGACAGGAAATGAAGTGAAGCTCACTAGTACGTCAGTAGTAAAGGAGTTTACAGATGTTTTTCTAGATGAGTTACTAGGCTTGCCACCTGATCGGGAGATAGATTTTGCCATTGATTTGCTTCCAGGTACAACGCCGATCTTTAAAGCACCTTACCGAATGGCACCAACAGATTTAGAAGAATTAAAGCATCAGTCACAAGATTTTCTTGATAAGGGTTTTATATGACCTAGTGTATCTTCGTGGGGAGCTCCAGTTCTATTTGTGAAGAAGAAAGATGGGTCTATAAGGACGTATATAGATTATAGGAAAATTAATAAAGTGACAATCAAGAACAAGTATCCTACCTTGTATAGATGATTTATTTGACCAACAAACGAGTGTATTCTAAGATTGACCTCAGATTAGGCTATCATCAGGTGAAAGTGAAAGTAGAGGATGCATCAAAGACGGCTTTTAGGACCAGATATGGGCATTATAAATTTCTTGTTATGTTGTTTGGTTTGATGAATGCTCCTACAACATTTATGGACTTGATGGATAGAGTCTTCCACCAATACTTGGACTAGTTTGTTGTTGTTTTTATTGATGTTGTATTGGTTTATTCAAGGAATTATGAGGAGCATGAGATGTATTTGAGGCAGATTTTGCAGACGCTCAAGGAAAAGAAGTTATACGCTAAGTTCAACAAGTGTGAATTCTGGCGCGAGAAGGTTGTGTTTTTGGGGCACGTCATCTCAGGGGATGAAATTTCTATGGATCCTAGTAAGATTGATGCGATAGTGAATTGGGCTAGACTGAGGAACGTTTAGAAGATCAGGAGTTTATTGGGGTTAGCGGGGTATTATCGTCATTTTGTTGAGGGATTCTCAGCATTATTGACTCACTCAAAAAATGAGTAACTCGGAAGCTATCCCAAGTATAGGAGCTATGTCGTGTAATATTCAGCCCAAGGGCTAGATCGTCTCCTCAGGCAATGCGTTTAATTTCAAATTTCACATTCTTCCAATCAAAATTAAAGGGTACTGAATTCAGTTCAGATTCGGGTATTTTCAAGATTGTGGAGACTTATTTTGACCAATTAAATAAACACGCAAATTAAAACCCTAAACTTAGCATGCATTGAATTAAAGAGCAAGAATGGAAACCCTACGTCTACTCAAGGAAACATTGAAACACGTGTTAACTAAATATGGTAACTTAGAACATGGAATTAAAACACGTAATGGAGACTCAATCAGATTCAAACACACACTTAAAATCGAACCTTTAACACGAACCAAGAACTTGAACTAAAATTAAACTATCAATCGACTTAAACAATAATAGAGCACAATAAAAACACGAACTTTAATCAATAGACCCTAACTAAATCGAGTTTCGACAAAAATATTAGATTTTTGGAAAAACATCAAAACAAGAACATTTTTTTTTCTTTTTTATTCTTTTTATTTTATTCATTTTATTTAGAAATAAACTGGAATTTAAATTAAGAGAACGATAAATAAAAAAAAAAAAACTTATCTAAATTCTTCAAATCTAATAATAACATTAATTAAGAGCAACATAAATAAATAAAAATTAAACTTCAATAAAATAAATTCAAATCACTTAAGACTTATTCAAATAAGTTTTTCAAAGACTCTAATAAATAACTAAATAAAGTAAAAAGAAATATTCAGTTGCAATTGAAAATGAAAGAAAGAAAAGAAAAGAAGAAAGAAGAGAGAGAGAGAGAGAGAGAGAGAGAGAGAGAGAGGGAGAGAGAGAAGTTGCAGGTGAGGAGTGCTTTGTTCTGCTGGTTCGGGGCCTACTGTTGCAGCAGAGAGCTGCTGCTAGATGGCTGAAGGGTGGTGGTGTCGGGCATGGTTGCTGCTGGTTCTGCTGTGGACCTTGGTGGCTATCTAGTCAGGCTGCTGCAGGAGCTCGGTTGGCTTCCATGGAGTGATGGAGAGGAAGAGGAGGGTGGTTATGTAGGAGATTGTAGGGACTGCTGGTGGAGTGGAGTCGTGGCTGGAAGAACTAGTGCTGCGGTGGCTGCCACTAGAGCTGAAAAACAAAGAGGGGAAGCAGAGTAAGGGAAAAGCAGAGGAGAAAGGAGGAGAAGGAGGAGGAGCAAGGGAATAAAATAAAGAGAGAGAGAGAGAGAGAGAGAGAGAGAGAGAGAGAGAGAGAGAGAGAGAGAGAGAGAGAGAGAGAGATAGCCGCGAGGGAGAGAGGAAGAGAATGAGAGAAAGAAGAACAAAGATAGTGAAAAAAAATAGGAAAAGAAAGAAGAGAAAGGGAGAAAAGAGAAAGGAAGGGAAAGGAAAGGGAAAGAGAGGGTGTTGGGGCACTTGCTTAGGGGAAGAGATTTTAAATAGGAGAGGGGAAGACGTAGACCCGGATACTCACAACTGGATGCAACCCGACCCGATCATGCATGGCCGGGTCACATCAACCACTTTAATATTTTTTTTTCTTCTTTTTTTTTCTCATTTTTTTCTTCACAAACACGGTTCGTTTTGACTCTCCCGGAGCTTGTTTCTCTTGAAACTCAAAACATTTCTCTAGAAATTCGAATCGTCTCGATCAAAGTTGGGATGGGAAAGTTATGCGCGAATTACGAACTAGTGCCGGTTTTGGCTTCTAGGAGTTTTCCTGCGTTAAAAAATTGCCAAAATTGATAAATTGTTTAATAAAACTAATAAATTATAAATAAGGAACTATGTTAAAATATTGGACGTAATTAGGTATTTAATTAAAAATAGAATCCCTAATGACCGGATTAAGATGCCTAATTACGCAATTTTAGCATATAATCAGCTATCAGGATCTCTGACATGACTGACCAGAAAGAACACCAGATTTGAATGGGATGATAGATATGAGTAGAGTTTTCAGGAATTGAAGTAGAGGCTTGTCACGGCACCAATATTGATCATTCCATCAGGGGATGAGGGTTATGTTATCTATTGTGATGCGTCCTTGAAGGGACTTGGTTGTGTACTGATGCAGCATGGTAGAGTGGTAGCGTATGCTTGTAGGTAGTTGAAAGAATATGAAAAGAACTACCCTACCGATGATCTTGAATTGGCTACAGTGGTGAACGATATGAAAATTTCTCCAACCATAAGAGTTTAAAGTACTTTTTCACCGAGAAGGAACTGAAGCAGAGAATGTGGTTAGAACTTATTAAAGATTTCAATTGTACCATCAGTTACCATCAAGGGAAAGCAAACGTGGTAGCTGATGCATTAAGTAGGAAGTCGGTGGGACTAGCATTGGCAACTATGGAGATCTAGTATCCGATCATGATGGATCTAGAGAGACTCGACATAAAGTTGGTTGAGAGTGATCCACCGACATGTATTGTTAGCCTAGTGGTGTAGCCTAGTTTGCAAGAAAGGATTAAAGCTGCTCAGAAAGATGATCCAGAATTAGTAGAGGAATTAGTCTGAGTGCAGAATGGTCAGGGGAGGAATTATGTATTATGGATGACAGAGCTTTGCGGTTCCGTTCCAGATTATATGTTCTTGTCGATGCTAACATCAAGAAGACCATCTTAGAGGAGGTTCACAAATCTTTGTACACACTTCATCCTAGCAGTATGAATATGTATAGAGATCTACGATAGTCTTATTGGTGGAGTGGTATGAAGAAAGAGATTGCCGAGTATGTAGCATAGTGTTTGACGTGCTAGCAGATAAAAGCTGAGCACCAGAGGCCAGCAGGCCAGTTACAACCACTTTTGATTCCATAGTGGAAATGGGATCATATATGTATGGATTTTGTATCAGGGCTTCCATCATCGTTGCATGGTCAGAATTCTATTTGGGTGATTGTAGACCGTTTGACTAAGACCACCCATTTTCTTCCTATCAAGATCAACTACTCCCTTAACCCTAGAGCTTGCAGGAGGCTCTAGAGTCTCAGTTATCCTTTAGTACGGAATTCATTCCTTAGTCATACGGGCAGACTGAAAGGATGATGCATATATTGGAAGATATGCTTCAAGCATGTGTGCTGAATTTTGGGGGTAGTTGGATGCTTGGACCCAGTTTATGCCACTGGTGGAGTTTGCATATAATAATAGTTATCATACCCGCATTAGCATGACACCATTTGAGGCACTCTAGGGTAGAAGATGTCATTCTCCTTTATTTTGGGATGAAATGGGTGAGCGGCAAGTTGTGGGGCTAGAGTTAGTGCAGCAAGCATGTGATAAGGTTCGACTCATCAGAGATAGAATCAGTGTAGCTCAAAGCCGACAGAAGAGTTACGTAGATAACCGCCACAGGAAGTTAGAGTTTGATATTGGTGTCCATGTGTTTTTGAAGATAGCTCCGTTAAAAGGGGTTATGAGATTTAGGAGGAAAGACAAACTTAGCCCTAGGTTCATTGGCCCATTTGAAATTCTAGAGAAAGTGGGGCCAATTGCCTACAGGTTAGCTTTAACACCTGTATTGTCCAAGATGCATCACGTATTCCATGTTTCCATGTTGAGGAAATACATTTCAGATCCTTCTCATGTAATCAACTATGGTGAATTAGAGTTCAGTGATTCACTAGTTTATGAGGAGGTATTAGTACAGATTCTGGATAGGAAGGAGCAAGAATTGCGTAATAAGAAGATTCCACTAGTAAACTTTTTGTGGATAATTTACACAATAGGAGAAGCTTCCTGGGAGCTCAAGGAACAGATAAGGCAGAAATATCCGCACTTGTTCCAAGAGGTTTGGTTATGACCAATTAAAATGTAAGTAGTTAGGTAACATTTCTTTTGTAGGTACATGTAGTAGTTTAGTTAGCGAGTAGCCTTTTAATTTTGGGTGAAATTTTATTTTATTTTATATATGTAATATCCCATGACTGGGAATGTAACCACGATATTCCTCCGCCATAAGTGAGGGTAAGTAATAAAATAAGCAGATCGTTTTGCCTTTGAGGGATGATGAATCATATGAATAGCAAATTTCGAGGACAAAATTTTATAAAGAGGGGAGAATGTAGTGACTCAGGGAAATTATGGTATTTAAATAATGAAAGAAGGGGAAAAAGGAAATTGTATTTTAAATAGGGTCTCATCGACAAACACAGGGGATTTGTTGATGAGCACACATGAGGGGATCATTGACAGGGACGTGTCTCATCGACGATAAGATACCGAGAGGATTTTATCGCAGTTCTGAATTTCATCGACGAGGGTAAGTATTCATTGACGAATTTCCTTCTTAACCTCATTGATGAAGTGACGTGACTCGTCGACAAAGGCCAGTGTATAAATAGGCCTAAACTTCATTTTTGGTTGAAAATGCATGCACAAATCTCTCATTCTCTCTCCTCTTTGGTCCCTACCCTTCTCTCTCGGTTTTTGGGTCTGTTTTTCTTCGGATCAACAATCCGAAGCCATCTTGACACTCCTAGGGAAGTTCTCTACAAGTCCGCCTGAGTGGATCGTCGATGGGGCTAGCTTGAATTCCATCCCAAGTTTAGGGTAAGGATTTTTATTTAGTATTTGACTTTCCTACAGTTGTAGAAATTATAGTAGTCAAGAAAATACTGAAGTTTT
Source organism: Malania oleifera (assembly GCF_029873635.1). Taxonomy (NCBI): domain Eukaryota; kingdom Viridiplantae; phylum Streptophyta; class Magnoliopsida; order Santalales; family Ximeniaceae; genus Malania; species Malania oleifera. The sequence continues at coordinate 37,180,527 of NC_080421.1, read as the reverse complement.
GTTCTGGGAGATGTTGATTTCAGGGTGTTGAATGAGGAACCCTACGAGTGCAGAACTGATACACTTTAGGGGCTTTTCAGAAATCGGGTAAGGGGATAGATTAAGTTAGTTGTTTTCATGAAAATGTATGTATAATTTTACACTATTTAATTTCAAGAAAATATATATATTAGCATTATGTTTGGGAAAATACTGTTGTAAATGATGATATGTTTTAAATATATGTAATACCCATTTTGTGTGGCATGAGTAGAATTTATTATGAATTTCTGTTTTCTGGAAAAATGTTAAATGATACAAAGTTTTACTATGATATACCGGCGTATGAGCTGAGAGTTTTTATATGGTATATCGGCGTACAGGTCGAGGATGTTCTTACATGAAATGCTGTCATTGATAAAAAATGAAATGCCGATGTGAGGGCCGAAGATTTTTATATTATGTTATGAAATGATATGATGATATTGACTCAACAATTATTATTATAAAATAGCCATGTATCACAATTTGAAAATATGTTATATGTTATCAAAACCAGGTTGGCTTGGTTTAGGCTTACACGAGCACGGTACCGTAGCTATATGATCACGATCATGATATGTTCGTGCTACCACTAGCTGTACGAGGCATCGTGAGGATGGCAGTCGATGTGGTTTATTGGTGTTGGAATTCCTAGTGTACAGACCAGTAAAGGCAGACCCATCATACTTATAGACTTTTTCTTTTGATTTGGCAGTGGTCGGCCAGCCATTGTCGGATCCTGCCTTCGGGCCGCACAACCCAGTCATGTGGGGGTAAGATATGACACTATCCAGCTAACCTTCGAGGGTTGTTTTTGTATTATTATTATTATACGAGATGAATTATGTTTATGGAAATCCAGTATGTTCTACCATTATATGATTGTATGCATGTTTTTCCCGGATACGATACAGACAATTTCACCAAATTTGTTTATATACTGTTATATGTATAACACAGAAATATTCATGTTGCCACACACTGGTATTATTTTATTTTCCCTTATTGAGAGGTGTCTTACTCCAAATTATATGACATTTCAGGAGCCCTAGATAAAAGAGTGGATAAAACTCCACAGCGCTAGAGTTCGATAGTCCTACCTTACCTGAAGGGTAAGTTTTTTTGCTAGGGTTGAATGGATTTTGGGAAGTGACCCTAGGACCCTTTTTGGGATATTTTGGAATGTGTATAATTATATGATGGTTTTAGTAAACTCTGGTATTGTGTTGATTGATAGTTTGGTATGTATATGATTTTATGGTTCCTATTGCATAGGCTTCTGTACTGTATTTCAAGTATATTCTTGGTACCATGGGTCCAGGTGGATTATGATATGTCAGGATTATTATATTGATATGGAATGGAAAAAAAATAGTAAATTAAGTAGGTCCTTGCATCATATCCCGTTTTAATTATGGTTGTGTATGTAAAAACTGAATAAACAATATGTGCAGACATACACATGTATCTCATTTAAAATAAATGTATGCATGCACTTTGTTATAACTATAAATGAACAAACATACACATGTTGAATTAAAAGTGCATAAATTAAGTGAGATAAAGAGAGAATGACACATGATATTTGTCATCAAGGTTCGGCCAAACCAGCCTACGTCCCCGCCCCTAGCATACCCCCCAAGGATTCCACTAAACATGCTCACTTTTGGGTGGAGCAAAAACCATTTACAATGTCCTTCTAGGACGGATATTCCCCAGCTCACTTACCAGGTGAAGCCAACACTTTGTACACTTTCCCATGAGGGTGCATGTCCTAGTTCTCTTAACCGGGTCTAAACCAGTCTGGTGCTCTCCTAACCGGGTCAAAGCAAGTCCAGGACTATTCACAGGGCTAGTCTCCCTCTTCCGGCCACATGTCAGGAATACAATAGATATTCAATAAAATTTGTGTACAAAGACAATGCTTCTATACTAAGCATATGATGTACAACAATATAGCTCAATACATGCACTTTAATATGACATGAGTTAAACTCAGTAGAATAAAGGGTGCTTATCTAAATAATTAATGCACAAATAAAATATATGAAAATATTAAAATGATTATTATGTTCTCCAACAAAGACTTTTTCTAATTAAAATGTTTGGAGAATTTGAAGTTTTAGCTCAAGAAAAATATTTGTGAAATAAAAGATTTCTTCTAAAAATGTTTCTCAAGAAAATTAACCGGAAGAAATCTTAAGGCTACTCTAAAAAATGATTTTAATAAATGAAGATGCAGATGAGAGTAAATGTAAATGAATATAAAAAAAATGCCCAAAATAAATATGCTTTCCTTCAAAATAAATTTTGAAATAAATAAACGGAAAGAGAGTACAAGAGAATCGATAAAAAATATGTCCCAAATAAATGATTTTATCAATAAAAATTGTTTTAGGGGAACTATGATTAACAAAGGGTTTGGAGAGAATTTGGAGTTAATCAAAGTTGCTAATCTGGAGTAATGAGGGGGTATTTATAGATTTTTCGAAAAATATGTACTGGGGACACACTTGGTATTTTGGAAAAGTTTAATTAAAAAATTAATGACGTTTTAGCCCTTAAAAAAATCTTCCAACCAGAGACGTTCGGTCGACCATATTAAAGGTTCGGTTGACCATATCACTGAGTTTGGTCGACCATGGATAATTTGAACTACAAGTTTGGTTAACCATATCATGGCGATTCTAAACCCTTTCATAGGTTCGGTTGACCAAGACAAGGTCGTTTGACTGTCTTTGAGGTTCGGTCGACCAAGGTTATTTTGAACTATGAGTTCGGTCGCCTATGTTGTTGGGGTGTCAGACACATGGTGGTTCGGTCAACTGAAAAAGATACGTTCAAAACAAAGCGGTCGGCCAGGCGAAGTCAACATATTGAATTCTAAATGGTTCGGTCGACCGTGGCATTTACACTGCCAAGGGTTTGGTCGACCGAGACAGTCAAACTTTGACTCAGAGCTGGTTTGGTTGATCAAGATGATTTGTACTTAAGGGTTCGGTCGACCAAGGCGTTTTGAATTAAGCCTAAAATCCCGACACTGGTAGACTGAAGTTTTTTAAAGTAATTCCAAAACCTTTGTTTGATTTTAGTTTTTAGGAAAAGGGTTTTTGGTTAAACTCTAGGTGCCCTAAGGTAAGTTTACGATCATCTAGGCATTCAAACCATATCATGCAGAGGCATGCATTATTATAGACCAAAGATATAAAAATTAAATGTAATAAAATTGAAATCAAAATGTCTTCTTCTTCTTTTTGCTCTTCTCTTCATGGAATACGCCAAGCTGTTATGTGGGCTTTAAGTTCTATCTTGGCTTCCATTTCTCCTCTATCTTATGTCTGTGCTAACATGTAGACTTGTTCACACATTAAATGCACAAATAAGATACATGTGTTTTGTCAGCATCAAAACAAAGATCAAACTCAAAAAATCAACATTAGGGATGAATTCAGGTCGGATTAGGAATTCTTAATTACGTGGGAAGCTCTAATCATATTTATCCAGAGGTCCCTACTATAGCCTATATATACATGCGCTCCATTCAGTAGCTAGGAGAGACGAGCAAACTCTCACAGAGGTAGATGTTTTTGTAAGAGAAGAAAACCTTAGCAGCTGCTTACGAGCCCACACTCTCATGAGCTAGGCTTTTTCAAGGAATACTGTGGAAGATTCTTGGTCATCTTCAAGAGCTTGTTTTCGTACTTGAAGATTCGGGATCAAACTAGACAGATCTCGTAGGTATAATCCTAATCATGTAATTAAGGATTGCATGATCTGATTATATTTTTTGTTATCCGTATGCACTACAACCGAATCTTAGGGCTATTCTACAAGCCCCTTCAATTGGTATCAAAGCCTCGATTGATACAGTATAAGGATAATAATAACGTGTTCTTCAAAAATATCAATGCATGCTTAGGGTAGAACATGTGTATGCACCTCTGTTTTGCAGCGTTCGGTCTGGCAACTATGGCCACACGAATGAATGTTTTGTCATTGCGATTGTTTATTACAAGATTCGTAGCATGTGAACTCCCGTTATGGAGGCATAGGATTTTGTAATCTGATGTAGCTTCATCACACGAATTTATGTTTTATGATTGTGATTGTTTGTTACAAGATTCGTAACATGTGAACTCCAGTTATGGAGGCATAGGATTTTTAATCTGATGCAGATTCATCTGAGAAGGAGGCATAGTAGTGGCGCGTGCATAGCGGTGGTGAAAAATAGGAAAAATACCTAGATCAGTGATGTGGTTTTACATTCCTCTTTTGAATTTGAATTTAAATTTACTTGGACCCCTGTGGCCTGACCAGGTAGGTCAAACCCCACCGAGGGCTCTACCCTTGAGGTCCCGCCGAACCCCGGCACTGTGTAATGGCAAACAAGGATTCACGGTGTTATGACGCAAGCCGTGTGACCATAATAGCCGGATATTTATTATATCATATTTCTTGTTTATATATGCTTGCTTGGTGTGTTTGTTATTCTTGCGTTATGTTATTAGCATGTAAAATTTAAAATTTCAATGTTGGTTTATGCATGTGCAACTAGAGAATAAAATTAATTCTTAAGTTATAATACAATTTTTTTTTAATAAAAAAGCTATTAAAGGAATTTATAATTTTATTTGTTGCATGTAATTTAGTTACCAATATTGGAATATTAAATTTATTTTAATATTAAACACATGTTTGTATCCCTTATGAATTAAATACCTAAGTGGGTGGGGGAATATATTACATGTAAATCCCATGGTCTCCATCACTAGTTTAGAGGTGAAGTAATTAATTTTATGTGATGATGTAAGTATCTTCCTCCCTATCAGATGGAATTAATTACAAACTCACCAAGTATAAACTTTATTAATTGTTAGTATTAGGTCACCTCTCCATCTGGGGATTCACTATGGGACAATAGGTCTAGTATTATGTGATAGTATACACTTAGCTATAAATAATAGTATCCTCACCATCTGAGTCATTGCTATTATTTATAGGACCAAAGCTAAGTCAGTAGTTTAATTTTGCTTGGCATAGTTACTTGCCTAGATAGTAAAATTTATAGGTCTTCGCCTATCTACACAAAAGTTAAATAGTAGATGACCTCCCATCAAGGTATACTACTCACGATGCACTAGGTTGCTGATAGATTCTTTAAAAGAAAATATTGGTAGAGGGAACCACATTCTTTTAATTCAATTAAAACTTTATTATTGCTTATCATATTTTGTTATAATATAAGATTCTTGGGATTAAAATGACTTTCAATCCCTCGGCTATTATTCTCAAAGAAAAAAAACTAGTTGGACCTAATTATATTGACTGGAAAAGGATCTTGGACATTGTACTAACTGCAGAGGATTACAAGTATATGCTCGTTGAGGTATGTCCACAAAAACCCAGTGAAGGGGCAACCGATGAGGAAACTCAGGCTTACCGGAAGTGGATTAATGCTAATAAGATGGCGAGGTGTTACATTTTGGCATCTATGTCGAATATATTGCAACATCAGCAACAATCTATGCCTTCTACCTATGATATAATACAAAACCTCAAAGAGATGTTTGGGGATCAAAATCGTGTTGCTAGGCAGACTGCTATGAAGGAACTTATGAGTACTATTATGGCAGAAAGGACCCCAGTAAGGGATCATGTTTTGAAGATAATTGGTTTTCTCAATGAGTTAGAGATCCTTGGAGCTAAAATTAATGGGGAAACCCACGTTGATATCGTTCCCCAATCGCTGCCTGACTCTTTCAAGCAGTTTTGCATAAACTACAATATGAATAAGCTGAGGGCCTCATCAAGAAGCCAACTATTGCTCTTGTGACTTAGAAAGGTTCTTCTTCAAGGCTAAAAGGCTGAAAGAAGTAGAAAAAGGTTCATAAACAATATGGAGCTCCTCCAATAGTGCGTGGGTTGCAGGATGGAGTGAAAGCCTAAAGGTGAGTGTTTTCACTACAAGCAGCCAAGGCACTGGAAATCACAATGTGAAGTTTATCTTGCCAAACAGAACAATAAAGGTATATCTCATTGACTAGTAGTTGAAATGTGTTTAGCGGTGATATCTACCAGTACTTGGTTTATAGATACCGGAGCCACTAATCAAATCTGTAATTCTTTGCAGGGGTTCCAGCAAACCCGCCAGCTAAGTGATGGGGAGATTTACATATTTTTGGGAGATGACACGAGAGTGTCAATAGTTGTAGTAGAAGATATTCGCATTTCTTTTGGTAAAGATAAGATTTTAATATTGAAAGATTCTCTTTATGTACCTTCCATTATAAGGAGTTTGATCTCAGTTTCTAAGTTGGTTGATCATGAATATTCCATTTATTAATAACTCAGTTATTTTTAAGTTAAATAAAATTGTGGACTGGGTGCAAACCTAGTCTGCGACATGTTCGGATATGAGGTAGTTCACCACACGTGCTAAAAGGAAAAATAGATGAGTTAGAATCAACGATAGATATATTTTTTTTTTTGTTGGCTTCCCTAGAGGAACTAAAGGTGGTTTATTTTATTGTAGAGCCACCCGAAGGGATAAAACCCATCGGATGCAAGTGGATCTATAAGAAGAAGAGAGGAGCGTACAGGAGGGTGGAAACCTTCAAGGCTAGGCTTGTTGCGAAAGGGTTTACTTAGAAAGAGGGAATTGAATATGTGAAAACTTTCTCACTGGTAGCCATGCTAAAGTCTATCCAGATTCTCTTATCCATTGTAGCTCATTTTAATTATGAAATTTGGTATATGGATGTCAAGAGAGCTTTCCTTAATGCAACTAGATGATTCTGCAGCATTAGGCTAACAACACATGTTGTGCAAGCTTAAGAAGTCCATTTATGGACTTACACAGGCATCTAGGTCTTTGAACACCCGTTTTGATCAAGCCATTAAACCTTATGGTTTTGATCAATGCCCTGATGAGTCATGTGTATACAAAAAGCGTGATTGAAACGTGGTGGTATTCTTGGTGCTATATATAGATGATATCTTAATCATCGGAAACGATGTGGGGGTATTATCTTCGGTTAAGATATGGTTATCCGGACAGTTCAACATGAAGGACTTGGGAGAAGTCGGTCACATCCTTGGGATCAAGCTTTTGCGAAATTACAAGCAAAGGATGTTGGGCTTATCACAAGCTACTTATGTCAATATGATTCTTGCCCATTTTAGCATACAGGATTCCAAGAAAGGGTTACTCCCTTTCCGACATGGAATCTCTCTATCCAAGTATCAGTGTCCTAAAACATCGATTGAGGTAGAGAACATGAAGGTAGTTCCTTATGCATCAGTAATAGGAAGTCTCATGTATGCTATGTTTTGCACTAGACTTGACATCTATTTTGCTGTAGGCATGGTTAGCAGATATTTTTCTAACCTAGGGTGGGAACACTAGATTGCGGTAAAACATATAATCAAGTACCTGAAAAGGACTAGGGATTATATGTTGGTTTATCAGGCAGATAGTCTAGTACCCATTGGGTACACAGACTCAGATTTTCAATTAGATAAGGATTCCAAAAAATTAACCTCGGGAAATGTGTTTACCCTAAGAGGTGTAGCCATTAGTTGTAAGAGTATCAAGTAATCTTGTGTTGCTAATTCCACTATGGAGGCCGAATATGTGAGGCTGTTAGCTCAGAAACTTTTTATTAGATCTAGGAGTGGTGTCTTCGGTAAAATCGCCTATTACTCTTTACTGTGATAAAAGCAGGGCGGTTGCTAACTCAAAGGAACCCACGAGCCACAAGTAGGCAAAACACATCGAGTGCAAGTATCACCTGATACGAGATATCATGCAGAGAGGTGATGTAATGGTGATTGATATTGCATCGGCAAACAACCTGCCAGACCCGTTTACAAAAAGCTTACCGGCTAGGACTTTTGATAGTCATGTAGAGGGAATAAGAGTGAGATGTATGGCCGCATGGCTTTGAGTCCAAGTGGGATATTGTTAGGGATTTATACTGAAAGACATGTTTAATGTAAACGATTTTAGTATTTATTAATAAGTTCAGTTATTCCATTTTAATGAGAATCTTTGTGAGCAATGTTTTCCTAATATTATTTATTTAATGATTATGCATGTGTGTTTTTTATTCAATAGAGTAGGTGATCTAGTGTGTAGAGTACGACTTATACATAGAAGATTAGATAATCTGTTCTTATAGAATATAATTTTATTGTTCACAATCTTAAATGAAATTGGACACACCATTGGTAGGACTGTAGCATAAGGTTTTAATAGGTATTTTTTGACTATTGGGAATGGTACAGTTCCAACTCTTTGTGCTAGTACACTTTGTGTGTATTGAACAAAACCGTCTTGGGGTAATTGTTTTTATACTGACTATATAAAACAATTAATACCTCATGGTTATTATGAGTACTTATGTTCTTAATCCTGATATGATTATTGGACACGCACATATAGTGTTTATTACTTTGATTCATAGAAGAGTGAGATTATTTATGGGTCAAAATACTCAGTGAGTTGGGTGATTACATTATGTATATGGTGAACATTAATTATTGATGGAATCCATGTCTCGATATTGGGATTGATGATACCCCCTTGAGGAAGCTTATAAGTTTTGATTGTGTCAAACCCTGTAGGTGGATTTTGAATTTGGCACATCAAATAAGTTAAGTGGAAGGTCTCAGGGAATTAATATGTCAATTAATTAAATTGTCAGTACCTTAATTTAATAGACGGGTGTTAGCCCTAAGGGTTAAGGGTTCTCATTCGAGCTTGTTTTGATGACAACAGCCCATTAGTGGTTCTTAGGTTTACTAATATTTTTCCTCAAGTTTAGTTCATATATACAGGACAATTCCAAGCAAAGCATAAGGGTCTAATGTGTATTAAAGAAGCAATAAGCAAATGACCATTACCAAAGTTCAACATATGATACATCCGGAGCTTATCCAACCAAAGAAAGCATATATGAAACTTTACATTGTTTGTATGATTGTTGGGTTATGTATGTTAGAGGTAGGATGTATGTTACAACTCTTGTGAATATGGTGTGTTCAAGAGTATCTTGTAAGAAACGAGCAAATTGCATATGCATATAGTTCACAATAGGCTAAGACATGAAAACCGAGTTCACACATGCATATCAAGTCACTTAATTGGATAAGATGTCAAAATGGCTTTCAAACATATTTTATCAAATCAAGATATCTTATAATTGGTAAAAATTAGTTTGGACAAGATTGGTTTTTATCTTGAACAAAAGATTATTTTTTTTTGGAACTTGTCCATTTTCATTTAGGTTTTTATTAAAACAAAAATAGAGTGACTCATCGACGAGTGTATTGGACTCATCGACAAAAGAGATCCCGAAACCACCTAAAATCTCAGAGATGACTCATCGACGAATGCAGGGATTTGTCGATGAATGTATATGTGTGGCTCATTGACGTATACAAGAAAATCATTGACGAAGAGAAACCGAGACCTCTCTGATATCAATAGAATAGACTCATCGATGAACAAAGAAGTTTCATCGACGGATGCATGTGTAAGACTTATTGACGAGGTGATGGAATCTTCAACGAGTGTCGGGCGGTAGAACACATTTAATGCACAATAACGGCTAGTTTTCAAATTGTCTTTTCTCCATTAATGCCCAACAACTCTCCAGCGAGTTGCTCGTCCCTTTACCCTTTAATATAAGCCTTGTGCATTCATTTTACATTAGTTGTGCACATAGTTGTTAAGCACATTGATTGAACATTCATTTCAAGGTTTTCATATTTACTCATACTATGTTGCTTTTTACTCCTATCTTACACATCATTTATAAAGAGAGTAGTGAGAGGTTTGATTTGTATTATCAGCTCAAGAAGGAGAACTTTGAAGTTGCAACTAGTTGTTTTGATTTGTTATATTGAGGGGTTCTTTGAGAGCCTTTGTAACGTGACTCTTGGTGAGCATCTTGTTGTAGCTCTTGGTGAGTAGCTAGGGTGTGTACCCATGATTGTAAAGGCTTCTCCGTCTTGAAGGAGGATTGCTTAGTGGATTTTGGGAATCCTTGAGTTGGTCTCAAGGCGTGGACGTAGGCTTGGTGCCGAACCACGTTAACATTGTTGTGTTGAGCTTTTCTCTCCCTTCACTATTTATTTGTTGTGAATCTTTTTATTTTTTATTTATTGTGATATATTTCACTTGTTTCTAGCCCAAAGTTATTTTGTAGAAAAAGTTATATATCCGCGAAAGACGTCTTTTCACCACCCCTCTAAATGGACACCCAGGCCGAAAAGTGGTATTAGAGCGTGTCGCTAGACCTTTGAAGAAACATCTAGAGCACAAAGATCAAATGGCGGATATGTTTTCCTAAGGACAATCAGTTGACCATCCACCAAAGTTCAACGGAAGCAACTACCCTAGATGGAAAGACCAAATGACAATCTTCATTCAATCATACGATTTGAAAATGTGGAATGTAATCACTGACAAAAATTATGTATTCAAGGATAAAGAAGGTGAGATCATACCAAACAAGAAGCTGTCTGACGCCGACTCAAGGTTAGTTCAAGTGAATTTCAAAACAAAAAACTTTCTCTATTGTGCTGTGAGTGACAAAGAGTACAATCTCATTTGCGAATGCAACACTGCAAAGGAGATGTGGGAAAAGCTCCAAGTAACGTATAAAGGTACGTCTCAAGTTAAAAAATCTAAAATCTATATGTTGGTTAAAGAATATGAAATGTTTAAAATGGAAGAAGGTGAGTTGATTACTTCTATGTTTACATGTTTTACATATATAAAAAAGGCTTGAAAGCACTTGGTAGGGAATACTCCATGGAAGATAAGGTGAAGAAGATGCTTCGCTTATTATAGGAATCGTGGCATGCAAAGTCTACGGCAGTAGAAAAAGCAAAGGACCTATCCAAGGTCACTTTTGATGAGCTCATTGGGTCTTTTATGACTTATGAGATCAAGAAGAAGAATGCTTTAGCTAAAGTAGATAAAACCAAAAAAATACAATGGACATGGCTTTAAAGAAAGCAAGCAAGAAGGAAATTATGGAAGAAGAAGAATGTGACAATGAGGAAGAAATTGCTCTTATCACTAGGAGAATCAAAAACTTCTTGCTAAACAAGAAAGGTAAGCAAGAGAATAAAGGAGAATCAAGCATGAAGTGCTACAATTGTAAGAAGCTCGGTCATCGGATAGCTGAATGTCCCTTATCAAAAACAAAGGCAATAATCAACAAGGGGATAAGAAGAAATACAAAGCCATGAATGCAACCAAATGGGATGAGCTCGATGGACTTTCTACCGATGGAGAAAATGAAGAAGAAGTTGCAAACTTTTGCTTCATGATGGATGAGCAAGATGAGGTAAATTTCGATGACCAATACACTCCTTCATATGATGAGTTAGAAAATACTTGTAGGGAACTCTATAATGAATTAATTGCAACCAAAAGGAGAAATAAACATCTTGAAGAAACTCATTCAGAATGCAAAACAAAAGAGGTATGTCTTTGTTCTACTTTAAAGGAAGAAAATGCATCTTTGAATACAAAAATTGAAGAGCTTAATGAAAGTTCTCAATTAGATCACAAGTTTTTTCCAAAAGAAATTCGAAAACTAGAAAAATCAAATTAATGAAAGTATTGAGGAAAACTTGTCTTTGGAAAGGAAAATTGAGGACCAAAGCATGACTATTTATAAGTTTACAAATGGAAAGGAAAATTTAGACAAATTACTTAGGGTTCAAAGATTTGATATTTTCAAAGAAGGTTTAGGTTATGGTTTTTCATTATCCAAATTGATTGGTGTTACAATTCTATGTGTCAAAAGGAACTCACTTCTAAACAAAAATCCAACACCCAAACCAAACCCTTTGCATGCTAATAAAACTTGCCTATACTGTGAAAGAAAGCGTCATGTACGCTTCACTTGTTCTTTTAAAGGAAATAGAGAAAAAGGAAAGAAGTCCGAATGGGTGGTCAAGAACACTAACCCCATAGGACCCAAGGAAAATTGAGTACCAAAAAAATCACCTAATTCTATATGCAGGTTTGCTTGAAGACTTCTTTGAACAAAAACAAGTGGATCATTAATAGCGGGTGTTTAAGGCACATGACGAGAGACACCAACAAATTCATCTCAATTTTTTACAAAAAAAAAGGGCCCATGACATTCAGAAACAATGCCAAGGGAAGAATCATTGGCAAAGGTAAAATAGGTAATTCATCTCTCTTTATTGATAATGTTGCCCTCGTAGATACACTTAAGCACAACTTGTTGAGTATTAGTCAACTTTGTGACAAAGGACTAAATTTTTTATTTCAATCCACTCAATGCTCAATAACTAACTTACATGGAAATACTATATTGGTAGGCAAACATGAATCAAACATATACACCATTGAATTTGATGATACAAATTCTTGTGATGCTAAATGTTTGACTATAACAAGGGAATCTAGTTGGCTATGGCATAGGAAGTTAGGTCATGCTAGCATGGACCTTTTGCATAGACTATCTTCTAAAAAACTAGTAAATGGCTTACTTAAAGATAACTACACTAAATACAAGGTGTGTGATGCTTGCCAATATGGAAAACAAAGTAAATCATATTTCAAAAGTAAGAAAATGATTTCCACATCAAGACTTTTAGAGTTACTACACCTTGATCTATTTGGGTCAAATGATGTTGCAAGCCGAATTGGAAAATTGTATGCATTTGTCATCGTTGATGATTTCTCAAGATTTTCATGGGCTATTTTTCTAGCAAACAAAAGTGACACATGCAGTGCTTTTATTCACTTTTGTGGAAAAGTTCAAAACGACAAAGGTGTCCCCATTGTCCACATTAGGAGTGATAGGGGGAGAGAAATTAGAAACCAAGAGTTAGAAGACTTTTGTAATGTAAATGGTTATTCACACAACTTCTTCGCACCTAAAACTCCACAACAAAATGAAGTAGTTGAAAGATAGAATCAAACGCTTCAAGAAATGGGTAGAACAATACTTAATGAACATAAACTTCCAAAATATTTTTGGGTCGAAGTCATTAGTATAGCTTGCTACGTTAGCAACCATGTCATAATTAGATCCAAAATAGGAAAAACTTCATATGAGCTATGGAAGGTGTCACGACGTCCTAGAACGCGTGTGCCCCGTGGTTGGCAAAATAAAAATTATTTTATATTTTCATTAAAAAATAGGAATATCAAAGTCGCCACTAACCTTTTAGTGTGGTTAGAACACTTAATTACTATTCAGTTAAGGGTAGAATTAGTCTTCATTACCAAAGCCAAGATCGAGAGTTTGGTTATGCAAGGGGAAGGTACGAGCACCCTCTACGCGCACCCGTTCTTACGAAAGGTATCTAATTAATTATGAAATTATCCCAAAGTAAATTTAAAAATCCTTTTAGGTTACTCCTTTTGTGAATTTACAAATACACATGCAAAATAAATAAATAAATAATTTATACAAAAATATACGTGATATATACATATATTCCCTCAAAACTGAGGTACGTGAAGCTTAAAAAGCTTGTACCCTTTTTAATTGCAATCATAGGGATAAAATTGAAAATAATTTATAAAATACACTCCCAAATTTTGGAAATCTTATAAGGTTTTTCTAAGTATGAAAAGACTAGTTTGAAAGGTTTTTGGAACTCAAATGGTGTCAAAAGATGAGTTACAAGTCTCAAAATATTTTTCTTGGCTTTTTTTTTATTATAATTTTAAATTTTTCAACATTTTTATGAATTTTGAAATAACAAAAAGAAAATTAGTGAAAGTTAAATCAAAAATATTTTTACAATTTTCTCCTAATTTTCTATTTTTTATGATTTTCTGTATTTTACCGAAATTTCAAATAGCGAATAAAGAAAATAGTATAATACTATTACTATATATCATAACACGTAAATATTATATATCATAATAGTAAACTACTTTTCTACATAAAAATGATACCCTATGTGGCGACCTGCTTAATTTCCGCATTTTGTTTTTCAAAATATAATAAAATCAATATCACAAATCTCAGCTCAGCAGATCATAATCCACCTGGACCCGTGGGTACTAGGGATACATCAGAACACATAACGGAAGCCTAAGCAGTAGGAAATATAAATCATAAACACCTCATTATATCATACATCACAATACCAGAGTTACTACAATCACTGTATATATATACACAACATCCCACCCAAAAAGATGTCTTAGGCCATTTCTAAAAAATACATTTGACCCTATCAAAATACTTACATTTCTGGAAGGGCAGATCTACCATACTAGATCAGCAAGGTTTTAACCGCTCTCCTATCAGGGGCTCCTAAAAAATTTATAAAATGTTGGGGTGAGACACCTCTCAGTAAGGGAAATAAACTAATATCAGTGTGTGGCAATATGAGTATTTCGTGTTATACATATACCATACATAACATATTCAGTAACTGTTTGGTCAATCTGGGAAAACATATATATATATATATATATCATCAAAACATGGCAGAACATACTGCATTTTCATAAACATATATCATCTCATATAATAATAATAATAACACAAAAACATTCCTAGTAGGTTAGCTGGCTGTTGTCATGTATTACCCCCACATGATTGAGTTGTGTGGCCCGAAGGCAGGACCTGACAATGGTTGGCCGACCACTGTCAAGTCAAAAATACAGTTTGTAAGTCTGATGGGTCTTCTAGACTTGGTTCGTACACTAGAGGCGCTCACATACTTATTAAAAACCACATCGACCATCCAATCTCACACCACTCTGTACAGCGGTGTTAACACAAATATCATGATCACGAAGACCATGGACACATAGTAACGGTACCATGCAAGTGTTAGCCTAGACCAAGCCAGCCAAGTTCTGATATCATATAACATATACTGAAACTGTGATACATGGATATCTCATATCATTAATTATAAAATCAATCATATCATTTTGCATATATACGTATATCATGAAAATCATCGGCCTGTACACCGGTATTTCATATTTTATCATAGCTCGGCCCGTACGCCGGCAAATCATAGCACAACCCGTACGTTGGCAAATCACATCCATAGCTCGACCCGTACACTGATAAACATATCATAACACAGCCCGTACACTGGCACATCACATCCATAGCTCGGCTCGTACGCCGGCAAACATATCATAGCACAACCCGTACGCTGGAAAATCACATCCATAGCACGGCCTGTACGCCGACAAACATATATAAAAATCTCAGCCCATTCGACAATTTTCCATTATAAAAATTCGTGTCTTAATCACATATCCAAAAAATACTATTTCATAACATTTTATACTCATGCCATACTAACATATTTTATGCATATTCAATATATCATCATTTTCAACAATATTTTCTCAAATATAAATCATATATATATTAACATATTTACTTTCCTGAAATCAAATGATATATACATATACATACATTTTTTCAAAAAGAACTAGCTTAGTTTATCCCCTTACCTGATTCTTGAAAAGCCCCTAAGAAAATCTGTCACGCACCCGCAGGGTTCCCTATTCAACACCCAGGAAACGGAATTTCCCAGAACTAAAGTTCAGTATTTCTACGCATATGAAACTTTCTACAACTGTCAATTAACCAAATATTGAGTAGAAAGCCTTACCCTGGATTTGGGATGCTTTCCACCTTAGTCCCACCGATGATCCGCTCTAGCAGAGTTGCAAAGAACTTTCCCAGGAGCGTCGTGGTGACTTCCGATCGTCGAACCAGTGGAAATCTGATCCGAAATCGAAGAGAGAAGGAGGAAGAACCGAAAATCTAGAGAGAAAATGGTTTCTCACGAATTTTCTACAGAAAAACCCAATTTTAGCATATTTATACACTGGCCTTCGTCGATGAGCCACGTCACCTCGTCGACGAAGTTAATACAAAATTTGTCGACGAACTCTCCCCTTCGTCGACAAAATTTAGAAACCCCAAAATCATCCTCTCGGTATTTCCTCGTCGATGAGCCACGTCACCTCGTCGATGAGCCCAATTATATTTTCATCGATGAATTCCATTCTCGTCAACGAGCTCCTGTTATACCCTCGTCGACAAGTCCCCTGTATTCATCGACGAGGAGCTGAAAAATTCCTGGGATTTATCCTTTCCAAAATGCAATGTCGTCGACTGCCTCCTTCTGTTCCCAGTTTCCATTTCTCTTTCTTTTATTATTTAAATACTATTATTCTTTGGGTCGTTACTCCCTAATAATAAACTACCATAATAAATAATAATTATAATAATACCTTAATAATAAACTATCATATTACTAATGAGAATGATAAACTAAAGCCCTAAATGTACAGTATAACAACAATGTAATAACCTAAATATGAACAAATATACATTGAATAAACCACAATGAAAAACCTTAAGTTTGAATATTAAACATTAAATATAACAAAGATGATAAAAAAGATTAAAAAAAAACCCTAATATGAATATTAAATTTAACAACCATGATAACCACCTTAAATATGCACTCATACATTAAATCTAACAACAATGAAAAAGCCT
Organism: Malania oleifera; assembly: GCF_029873635.1. Taxonomy (NCBI): domain Eukaryota; kingdom Viridiplantae; phylum Streptophyta; class Magnoliopsida; order Santalales; family Ximeniaceae; genus Malania; species Malania oleifera. The sequence goes on along the minus strand of NC_080421.1, from coordinate 37,163,950 downwards.
ATATATGTAACGCGACATCAAAAACACATAACCTATAACACACAACAATAATGAAAAACTCTGCATAATAAATATAACAAATACATAATAATAATAATAATAAACAACCTTAGCAATATTATACCACCAATACATACTAGTAATAAAAAAAGAACTCTATTTATCATGTGTGTGTTGGCAGTGTGTGTGCATTTGTTGGTTTACTCTGTGTGTGTGTGTGTGTTTGTGTGTGTGCAGGGGGGCTTATGTGCCTTTGGAAAACCATCAAAGGATTCACTAAACCTGTTCCTTTACCGGGCGGAACAATACCTTTACACACTCCTTCAGTAGGCTAGAGCCCGCCTCTCTAAATGATATCTCCTCGTTCGGTCACTCCTTCAAATAGGCTAGAGCCCACCTTTCCAAACGATGTCACCTCGTTCGGTCACTCCTTAGCTAGGCTAGAGCCCGCCTCTCTAAGCAATATCCCCTTGCTTAACCAACGATCCAAACAACCCTTAGAATCGTCAATTTACAAGATATAAATCAAATATGTGTACAAAGATTATGCGCTTATAAAGAGCTGATTAGTACAACAATTACAGCACAATACAATACTTCAATAAAATTCAAAATATGAAATTCAAATTTGAAGCTCTAGAGTTGTATCACCATATGATTCTTTTAATAGATGAAAGAAGTAATAATTGAAGCACAATCTCAGTGAGAATCAACAAGACTTTTAGCAACTTCGTGCAAGATGTGAGCAATAGAGCACTTTCAGAATTTTAGAATGCTTAAGAGAGAGTTTTGAATGCTGAACTGATTTCTCGATTTCTCTTCTTGTGTTGATTTTTTTTATTCAATGGAACTTGAGGGTATTTATAGATGTAGGAAGGTATCTAGTTTGTTCCCCAAGTTTACTTGGAGTAGGGTCCAAGTTGTAAATTAGTTTAATCTTCAAATAATTTAAATTTAAAAAATATCCCCGTTGGAAATTTTGAAATCTGCCGCGAGCCAGGCGACTATGTAGTCATTGGCAATTGACTGTCCATGTATTACAACTACAAAATTCACAAACAAAGAGGTGGCAATCGCCTGTCCTCAAGGTGGCATTCGTTTGTCACCAGAACAACTCAGTTTTAAAATACATACAGAAGGGTGGTAGTTGGCTAGCTAAACACACCCAGTCATCTCAATTTTCACTAGAAGTAGTCTATCAGTTGGTTGACAGTTGTCTGTCAGGCTTCTGTCTCTTTGTTTAGGTTCCTTAAACTTGCCAGTCGTCTGTCCATAGATAGATAGTCGGCTGTCAACTTATTGTTTCTCAATTTAAATCATTTTTTATTTCTCTCTCTTTTGTTGAATTAACCTTGGAATTTTAACTTCTTGTAACTTTGAAAAACATGTTCCAAGAATTTAAAACTTCAAAATTTTTAATATGTATTTTCCTAATGAGCTTCAAAATGAAAAATCATATTTGAATCATATTTGAAGTACTTACAAAGACTTGTCCTAAGAAACTGATTTGACTCTTCTTTGCTTTGAGTCATTTTGATGCTGAGCTTGGTTCTTTCATACTTCTCTTTCATTATAGATCACTTGTATTTATGTAAGGTTTTCAAGTTCCTTGATCCTTATGAGCTTTCAAGACATGTCTTTTGAACTTTGAGCTTCATTTGAACTTTGAGCTTTTCATGTTGATCACCTGAGCTTTTATTCTTGAATCCATGCCTCAAGCTTGATATAATTATCCTTCTCTGAAGTACAAGATTTTACCAATTCTTAGACATTGCATTCATCATCGAATCATGAAAATACATCACTTAAGAAAAGCATGTTAAGTTCTACTTGTTTGTTAGCATCAAAATAGGATATTAAGCCTTATAAGGCCAACAATCTCCCCGTTTTTGATGATGACAAATAAGAAGCAAAAATTGGAGTGGGCCTTAAAAGAATCCCCCTTTTAATAAGCATCATTTCATCAATAAAATCAATATTAAAACTCTTTAACAATCATGCTCATCACTTCATTTTACAATCATGCTCATCACTTTATTCAAGTTCAAGTTTATCAATCAACATCAAGTACTTTTCCTCCTTTTGATATATTATGTTCATGCTCAATTTTTGCTTAACACTTCTCCCCCTTTTGACATCAATCAAAAAGAGAAAAAAAACATGATTAAGTTCAAGTAAAATCATATTCTGAGCATATCATCAAACATTGCATATCCAATATATGAACACACTCAATACCAATTGTTGATTTTATGATTCCAATTTAAAATTGAATTCATGATATCAATTTAAAATTTTATTAATTTTAATACCAATTGAGAATTTGATTAATAGGGAAACAATAATAATATGAGCAATAAGTCATAACACTCCCCCATAATTCAATACATTCAGTTTTGTTACCATTTATGCTTATTGTCCCATGTTTCAAAACATTTATTCACATCATATATCAAATATCAATATCATGCCAATATTATCAATGTTATACCATGCTCATAGATATAATCATACTTGTCATGCTCAAAAACATATTTAACTTTTAGATCGTGATGCCAAGTGAGCTTTTTAAAATTGTGATACCAGAAATATTCATGGATACCAAAGACTTTATAGATACCAAAGTCATTATCACATTATACACAGCTCATGGATACCAATATAACCATTATATCTCTCATAGCTCATGAATATCAATATAGAGAACAATAAGTTTATCCATGTGATTCATCAATAGCATGCATGGTCAAGAATTAATTTCATATTAGAATTCATGCTTATACTCAATAATCTCATACTCAAATTTGCAACATAGTGAGCCATAAATTTTCAATACAAGTAGAGACAAGCAAAGTTATACACATGTAGCATATAGCATATCATATAGGCATGTAAGCATGTAACATATAGACTTTCATTTTCAAATATCTTTTTCTTAATCAAGGTACTTATTTGATTAGCTCAATTTGATATTTTCTCAATATTTTCTTAAGTTAGGCCTTGTAAAAATCATCCTATGATGTTTACCAACAATGCCGTTTTGAATTTGTTATAATAAGCTCTTAAACTCATCTTTAAGTTTTTCGATTTCAACTAGTTCATTTGTTGATCATGAATTAAATTACTTTCTCAATTTTTAAAGGGGAATGACTTAATCCATGGAGTTTTTCATTTATGAACTAGTCTTTCATTTTGGTATCCAAACTTTCTTGGGTTCGGTTGGTTTAATAAATAATGTTTCTTTTACTTTTCATACTTTTTAGTTTTTACACCCTTTCTCTTAAATGGACATTCAAATTTTATATGCCCATTTTTCTTGCTTTGATAGCATATGGTGTTAGTGTAGGCATTAGAGGATGTGCTAGTATAATCTTTGGAAGTTTTTGAAAAATAACCCATGTAAAGATTCTTTTTTTTTTTATTTTCAATTCCATTAAAACCAATGCCTTTTTTATTTAGAGACATTCTTTGTGAGCTTATCATTTTGTCAAAGTTTGCTTTTCCTTTTGTAAAGTTATAAATGATTCTTTCTTTATCTTCAATTTGATTTTTGAGATCATTTATCTCTATCTCTTTCTTGTCATCAACCTTCTTTTTTGATTTCTCTAATTCTAGAGATAATTTTCTAATTTTATCCTCTAATTCATAAATATATATATATATATATATGTCTTTTTTATATTCTATAAAGGATAGGGATCGAAAGTCTTTTATCATTTTTTCATTCTTGCTTTCTAATTCTTTGATTTTCAAATCCTTCTCATTTTCAGGAAGATTTTTAGATTCTAACTCTTTTATTGCAGCATCATACTTATTTTCTATTTTCATAAGTTTTGAATCCTTTTCATAAGCTTTTAGTTCCATTTCCAAAATAATTCATTTGTATCCCAAGTTTATTGGCGAAGTTCCTAAGAATAAGGAAGCTTACCCGCCCATATAAGCAGCTTCCCTCTACTTTGATATCATTTGTAGCCTAGCCCGATTAACTCGGGTTTAGCTACAACTGATACTTATCAAAGCACTCACCTTACTCAGTAAGGCCTCAGGCAATGTGTTTTACTTCGCTTTAATTATTTATTTATTCACGCTATTTCATTTCTCATTTGCTTTTTCGTTTCCATTCTCATTTCATTTCCATTTCATTTTCATTTCCTTTTAATTTCCATTTTCATATCAAGCTCATGAGTGTCACCATAACCGATACATCTATGTTGGTACTCATGGTTGTCTTAAGGATATCTTTCCATGTCATGCTTCCCCCCATGAATAGGGTTGTGCGGCCCGAAGGCTGGACCAAACCGCGGTTGGCCGATCCGATTAAGTCAAATATCATCATATATCTCCTATCTGTAGTATGACTGACCGGCCAAAAGCCCTGATCAGAACTCAAGGGGCATAACAACTCTACTATAACGCTCAGTTGACTGTAACATCACACGCTCCACGAGTCCGTGTGGTTGCACTAACACTACTAGTAATGGTACCGTACTCTCAATATCACAACCCATTATTAGGGTTTCCATATCCATTCATAAGGGTTATCACTGCCACATATTAGCAATCATTATGTGGTAATGGCATTTCATCAATCATATGTTTGTATTCCCATTTCGGAATTTCATATTTCATTTCTCACAATTTAATATTCATATTGCAGAATTAATGGTGCAATATTCTCATTTCAAATATTCGCATTTCTCACAATCATATTTCTCATATTCACATTTCTCATTTTCGTATTGCAGAATTAACATTGCAATATTTTCATTTCACATATTCACATTCCATATTGTCATTCCAATATTCACATATCATTATTCTCATTGTAGTATTATCATCGCAATGTTCACATTTTTAGTATACTCATAGCACATTTATATATCAGTATTGCAGAATTTTACATTGCAATATTCACATTATCTAGTATTCTCAACTCATTTCGTCATTCCAAAATTCCTTTCATCTCATAATAACATATGCATATTGTTGACCTAACTAGGCTTTTCAATCCTGTTTTGATGATAACAAAATGAAGGATGCTTTAACATATGATACTAAGTGATATGTTTTAGGTAAAAGAACTCTCAAGGTTGATAGGTTGAAGCTCAATGTTAATATAGTGAAAGCTCCTCAGAATGTTGAAGGCAATGAATGACAAATGAAGAAGTTTAAAGGCAAGCAAACCCAGAGTCAAAAGTGAACCTTAAAAGACTGAAGGAGGCTGAAGAATTTAAGAAGACCATAATTAGAAGAACTGTTGTAAGTACTTCAAAGCCAAATGCTAGATAGTTATGTGAAGCTCTCATAAGTCAAAAGAAACTAAGAAACACCTTGTTAAAAGAGCTTAAAATATGTTTTTTCTTTTTTTCTTTTTTTCATTTTGAAGCTCATTAAGCAAAGAGACTTAGAGACTTTAGTTTAAGTCTTGGAACACATTTTTCAATGTTAAACAAATTAATATTCCAAGATTAATTAAGCAAAGAAAAGTTTAATTCAACAATTTAATTAAATGAGGAAATTGTTCTTTGGAAAAATTTTGAATTTCAAAATTAGTTTAATAATTTAATTAAATGAAGAAATTGTTCTTTGGAAAAATTTTGAATTCAAAGTTAATTCAATAATTTAATGCTGCCCAATTAAATGAGGAAATTGTTCCTTAGAAAAATTTTGAATTTCAAAATTAATTCAATAATTTAATTAAATGAGGAAATTGTTCTTTGAAAAATTTTAAATTTCAAAATTAATTCAATAATTTATTGCTACCTAATTAAATGAGAAAATTGTTTTTTAAAAAATTTTGAATTTCAAAATTATTTCAATAATTTAAAGCTACCTAATTTAATGAGGACATTATTCTTTGAAAAAGCCTATAAATACCTGTTTGGGTAATGAAAAAAAAAAAAAAACAAGATAAAGAAAACACAAGAAAAGAGATAAATCAAACAAAATTTGAAATTCATCTTATGCTGAAATTCTCCTGAAGTTCTTCTTTGCTCACATCTTTTGCTGGAGAGGAATTCTACAATTTTGGTTCAAAGCTCGGTTTCGGGTTGCAATTCCATTTCTCTTTTAAACGAACCATTGGTGACTTCTAAAAACTTTAGAGCTTCATATATTCTAATTTGCTTTTTTTTTTTTGAAGTACAATTTATATCTCAATTTGTACAACCTGCTCTAAATTTTGAGAATATTTTTTGTACGCAAAATTTATATTATATTCTTGTAAATTGTGAGATTCCAGGTTTTCTAGATCGTTGGCTTGGCGAGGGATTATCGCTTAGAGAGGTGTTGCTCTAGCCTTTTGAAAGAGTGTGTAAAGGTATTGTTCCACCCGGTAAAGGAATAGATTTAGTGAATCCTTTGGTGGTTTTGTCAAAGGCGATGACGTAGGCTATGTTGATGCCGAACCTCGTAAAATCCTGTGTCTCACTCTCTCTTTCCCTTACTCTTTATTTTCAGCATATTTATATTGCGTGGATGGTTTAAATTTGAAATCATATACACTACATATATTTGGAAATCAAGCAAACTTAAAGTTTAATTTTGATTTGGGTTGCGGAAACCAAAAGGGAGTACGTTGGTTAAACCATACTTTGCGGAAACCATACGGGAGTACGTTACTTGGTTAAAACAGCCAAAGAAAATTAACAAATAGTTTACTTGAATTCTAAATTTTGGGAAGAGTGTGGATGTGTGGTTGTAAATGATATAAAAGAAGCAAATTTATTTTAACAAGCATATCATTCAACTATAGGGCTTGATTCATATTTATAAGGCATACATAAATAAACAACCATCCTAATTTCTTACTACTGTATATCATAAGTTTGGTTTGGTTGTTTGCTTTCAAATTGTGTTTGATTTTTTTGGATAGTGTGGTTGATTGAAAGGTTGTTTGGTGATTTAGTTGTTTAAGTGCTTGTGTTGTTGATTGTATAAAAGAAACCAAGTTATTGTGTGTTTGACAAATTAAACAAACAAGTAAAAGAATTGGTTAAACAATAAAAGAAGTTAAGTATTCTTAAAAGGAATTAAAAAGAAAGTTTTTAAATTCCCAAGTCACCCCCCTCTTGGAAAGCTATCCTAATTTCACATATTTCATTTCACATAATTTAATGTTTCTCAATACACATTTCCATATTTCACATTTCAAATCCAATATATCATTTCACTTATCATAATCTCATATTTTCAATGTGAATCATTCAACTAAATTTCAAATATATTCCAAATGAAATCATATGCCATAAAAATTTCATCTAATATTTATATCATAATAAATTTCAGGTAAAATAACATATGTCATTTTCCCATATTTCTCAACCCATAATTTCCTCTAAAAAACTGCAAAAATTTATTCCCCATTCCTGGCTTTCTGAGATTCCACTAAACATCCAATTTTCTATGCCCTTCGGCGTTCATTGCCCAAAAACCTGCAATACACATTTTTCCCAAATTATTCAACACAACTCCTAGAATAACTTCCATTTAACACCTCCTACATTTCATACACTCCAAATTAACTTAAAAACCCTAAAGTACACCACTTACACTGGTTTTGGGATGGCGCCCATAACCCAACTTGAAAATATGCTCCACGTACGTTGCAGAGAATCTTCCTAGGAACCTCATGGTGGTTCCTAAACGTCAATTTAGGCTAAAGTGAAGCCAAAATCGAAGGAAGAATGGAAGGGGTTTTGTAGGGTTTATAAGAGAGAAGAAGAAGAAAATTCGTTTTTAAGAATGATCTCCCACGGGATCCCCTTATAGGTCTCACTGCAAAGAAAACCATCGTCGCTTTTCTCCTGCTCTTAGAAAATCATCGCCGGTTTTCCATTTAATTGGCCTGATTTTAAACATTTACCCATTACTAGATTGCGGAAAATACCAAAACCGTCACTAGTTTTCTTCCTTCTCCAAAAAACCGTCGCCGGTTTTCTCCCTTTACAACCAAAAATCATCTTTTTTCCATTTTTATTTATTATTTTGTTTTCCAGTTTTCTTCATTTATAGCCAAAAATAATCTTTTTTCCATTTTCTTTTATTATTTTGTTTTCCCAGGTCTTTACAAATTATATTTTCAAAAGAACATCAATGGTTTGCCATCATCAAAAAGGGGGAGAATGTTAGCCCTAGGGGCTAAGGGTTCTCATTCCAGTTTGTTTTGATGAGAACAACCCATTAGTGATTCTTAGGTTAACTAATTTTTTTTCCTCAAGTTTAGTTCAAATATATAGGACAATTCCAAAGAAAAGCATAAGGGTCTAACATGTATCCAAGAAGCAATAAGCAAATGACCATTACCAAAGTTTAACACATGGCACATCTGGAGCTTATCCAACCGAACCAAGCATATATGAAACTTTACATTGTTTGTATGATAGTTGGGTTGTGTGTGTGAGAGGTAGGATGTATGTTACAACTCTTGCGAATATGGTATGGTCAAGAGTATCTTGCAAGATACGAGCAAATTGCATATGCATATAGTTTACAATAGGCTAAGACATGAAAACTGAGTTCACACATGCATATCAAGTCCCTTAACTGGATAAGATGCCAAAATGGCTTTCAAACGTATTTTATCAAATCAAGACATCTTAAACTGGTAAAAATAATTTTGGACAAGACTGGTTTTTAACTTGAACAAAAGATTATTTTTTTGGAACTTGTCTATTTTCATTTAGGTTTTCATTAAAGCAAAAACAGTGTGACTTTTTGACGAGTGTATTGGACTTGACGACAAAGAGATCCCGAGGCCACCTAAAATCTTTGAGGTGACTCGTCGACAAATGCAGGGATTCATTGACGAATGTATATGAGTTGCTCGTCGACGTATATAGGGGAATCGTCGACGAAGAGAAACTGAGACCTATCTGATATAGCATAATAGACTCATCGACAAACACAAAAGTTTCATCGACGGATGCATGTGTAAGACTTGTCGACAAGGTAATGGAATCATCGACGAGTGTCGAGCGGTGGAACACATTTAATGCGCAATAACGGCTAGTTTTCAAATTGTCTGTTCTCCATTAATGCCCAACAACTCTCCATCAAGCTGCTCATCCCTTTTCCCTTTAATATGAGTCTTGTGCATTCATTTTACATTAGTTGAGCACTTAGTTGTTAAACACATTGATTGAGCATTCATTTCTAGGTTTTCATATTTGCTCATACTCTCTTGCTCTTTAGTCTTGTCTTACACATCATTTACAAAGAGAGTAGTGGGAGGTTTGATTTGTATTATTAGCTCAAGAAGGAGCACTTTGAAGTTGCATGTAGTTTTTTTGATTTGTTGTATTGAGGTATTCTTTGAGAGCCTTTGTAAGGTGACTTTTGGTGGGGATCTTGTTGTAACTCTTGGTGAGCAACTGGGGTGTGTACCCGTGATTGTAAAGGCTTCTTCGTCTTAAAGGAGGACTTCTTAGTGGATTTTTTGGAATCCTTGAGGTTGTCTTAAGGCATAGACGTAGACTTGGTGCCGAACCACGTTAACATCATTGTGTTAAGCTTTTCTCTCCCTTTACTATTTATTTGTTGTAAATCTTTTTATTTTTTATTTATTGTGATATATTTCACTTGTTTCTAGCCCAAAGTTATTTTGCAGGAAAAGTTATATATCCGTGAAAGACATCTATTCACCCCCCTTCTAGACGCACACCCGAGCCGACAACAAGTTTTTGTAATCTTTACGTGGGGAGATAAATAAGTATTTAATAATAGGAGCTCTAATTTAATTTCGAATACAATAGGGAGTGCAATTATAATTCTTTAGTGGTATGAATTATAATTAACCTAATTTAAGATGAATTCGGATCAGATTAGGAATTCTTAATGACATGGGAAGCCTTAATCATATTTGCCCAGAGGTCCCTGCCATAGCCTATACATTCACGCGCTCCATTCAGCAGCCAGGAGCGATGAGCAAAATCTCATAGAGGTAGATGTTTTTAGGAGAGAATAAAATCCTAGCAGCCGAATATGAGCCCACTCTCTCAAGAGGAAGGCGTGTTCAAGGAATACAGTAGAAGATTCCTAGTCGTCTTCAAGAGTTCGTTTTCGTACTTGCAGATTTGAGATTAAACCAAACAGATCTCGCATGTATAATCCTAATCACGTAATTAGGGATTGCATGATCTGATTATTTTTTTTTTGTTATCCGTATGCACTACAATCGGATCTTAGGGCTATTCCGCAAGTCCCTTCATTACCGATAAACTCTTGTTTCGTGTTTCACAATGCTCTCCCGGTGCATGCGTTCCTCTCAAATATGAGCCACATCCCCAATATTCAAAAAGTGCAAATAAAAAACTCCAAAAACAAAAAATTAGTAATATTTTTAAAAATTGAAGAAAAGAGAAAAAATCCACAAAGGCCAAAAATCATTAGGATTTTCTTTAAAATCAAAAGAAAGTTCTTATTTTTGCTTGCATTTTGTCTAGATGGTATGCATGTACAATAATCTTACTTTTATTTTTTGATCTATTATCATGTTTGCTCACTTTACTTGTGTAAAATTGAAAGTTTTAAGTGCACTTTTGGGCCCATCTTAGAAGATAGGATGTCTCCATGTTAATTGTTGTGATTTCACCCTAACTTATGATGGGATGGGTGAGTCAATAGTATGGTGTTTTTCTCTTCTCTCTCTCCCCCTTAACATGGTGAAAGTGCTCTTCCTTAAGTTTGTATGGACCAATGGAAGTAGGTGCTTACACCAATAGGATTGAAGCATGAGGACAAACATAGAGTTCTCTCCTTGTTTCAAAACTTTAACTTTTCAAAAGAGAGCTCTCCAAACTAATTTCAACTTCTTTCGTTTCTTGGTTGATGATGAAATTGCATTTTTTTAAAACTTCCTTTTTTTTTTTTTGTTGATGATTATCATTTCAAAAGCTTTCCCTTTTTGATGGATTTCAAATTCAATTAAATATACTCTTTCAAATCATCTCATCATTGATTGATTGTAAATTAAATCTCTCTATTACTTCTTTCCTTAAAAAAATATATCAATTTTCAAATATGATCCTCTTTATTCCTTCGATCTCAATCAAATCAAATTATATTTAACTTAATTGTGAATCAAATCTATTTTTTACTTCTTTCTTTCCAAAACATGTTGGTTTTCAAATCTTAGCCTATTTAAATCCTATGATTTCAATCAATCAAATCTCATTTCTCTATCTAGCCACCCCTTTTCCAAATAAGTGTATATTAGGGTTTATAATCCTATTGTTTGGACTATTGAACAATGATATTTCTTTAGAGAACCGAAAAGGGAATTCTTCCTTCCTTCTTTTCCTTTTTGTTTAAAGTGTGCACGCATGCGCGCGCGCACACACACACATACACACACACACACACACACATTCAACAGTAGCCATCCTTAAAATAGGTGTCAATAGGAATGTTGGGTTGATTGATTTCTTTTAGAATTTCTACACCAAATGAACTCCTGGACCCTTTGTTTCTCGTTTGTAGATCTCTTTAGGCATTGCCTTTATTTTCCCTTCAAAAAAGATAAAATGAAAGGTGGTGACTCTGCTTTCCAATCATTTGTGTCTTATAATTAGAGTCTTGTTTTCTTTTGGTTTTCTTATTTGGGGATTGCTATGCAATGCCCATTTGTCAGGATCCCCAAATGGGATCGGTGTTGATAGATTCCAAAAACATTTTATAAAGGAAGTGAAATGAGTGGTGACATGGCCCATTAACATAATATATGTTACTACAAACGATTGGGCTACAAAATTGATTTTCAAAAGTCCATTTGTTTTTTAAAGAATATGTGGAAGAATGCAAATCCTTGCAGTTTGACACGATTGATTTGAACGTTAGATCACTTCTCAAAAAAGTTGTATTAAGGTTGATGTGCTGAATTAAAAGTGGTAATATTAAAGCCAAGCCTCAATTCACAAGGAAATTTAACAAGTATAATATTCCCTTGAGCTTTGAGTAAGCATTCGATGCTTATGTAGCCCTAGCACTACCAACGTCTAAACTTGTTGAAGGTGTGGATATATTTCTTGGAACTCGTCTCCCTCCACTTGCTTATGTTGCCCATGAGAGTTGAGAGTTTTTTTTTTTTGTTTTTTTTATTTTATTTTTTTATCTTTTTGGCTCTTGACCTCCCAAAAAATTGAAATAAAGGCATTCCTTAGTTTGGGGAAGGAGTGGGTTGCAAAGTGTTACCGAATTAACTTCGCACCGGATCTTCAATGAGGGTTAATTAGTCCTATCCAATTAGTTTGATGAGAATTGTTATGTGATATAAACACGATCCTAAGTGAGACTCTTCTTTACCCAAATTGTGGCACTGAACTATTGTTATAGAAAAACGAGAGTTGATTTAAATTGGCAATAATAAAATATCAAGAAAATGTTTGCATACTTGACTAAGCTATCTCTCCCCACTCTATAGATGGAGCCTCCCTAAATGAAAGGCCTTTAGAGTTAAGAATCGTTATTAATTCGAGACTATGTTACATTCTGATGACTTTTTGAGTCTGATTCCTAGTTTTGATAATGACAAACCGCAAGTTTCTTATGTGTGTATCGAGTGTTTGAGCAGGCTTGATTTGTTAGCACACACAAACAAGGAAAAGGATGGTGAAAGCCAGAAGACCTTAAAGCTCACATCAACTGGCGTTTTCCATGGAAGACAGAAGAGCAAAGATGAAGAAGAAGACTTATGTTTTTAATTTGTAATGCATTTTGTTTTATATTTGGTCTGTAATAATGCATAGAATGCATGATGTCTATGATAAGCTCAACATGATCATAGATTGACCATAGGGAACCAAATGACTAATTTTTAATTTTACTTCCGTTCTTTCTTCATGCCGCCATTACAGCACAGCAGAACCATGCCTCCAGCTCCGACCACCTTCCATCCTAGTCCCCATATCCCTTACAGCCTCACAACAAACACCCACACTTCTGCAGAGAAGCGACCCGCAGCACCGCCATCGCCGTTAACCTCCAACCTGCAACCCAAATAGCCCAGCACGTTGTCGCCGTCGTCGTCGTCCATACCCCTCATCGTCACTGTCGCCCCCACCGTTTGTCTCCATCGTTAGACCAGATCTGTTCATTCCTGCGAGTTTTCATTATTAATGTGGATTATAGGGGCTAGCCATTATTTCGCTGAAAAAACCCTAGCTTTGAAGGCAATTCGTTGAAGTGCCAATTGCCAAACCAAGTTCAGGACCCGATCTCTCCAGACTGCTACAACACAGCCCTCCACAAACCCCTTGCCGTCACTCACTCTCACCCATCGTCACGGTCTCAATAAGCATCCTCTGCTACAACTTCGTCAGAACCCCCCATCCTCTCTGATGTTTCCAGCTTTGACCGCCAACATCCACTCTCGGCCAACCACTACCTTGCTGCCACTGCGCCTTTCGTCGCCGCCACAGCAACCTCCATGCTCAATAACTCTCTGCCACTTCCCAGCACCGCTGCTGCATTTCTCTCGTCACTGTCATTGATTTTCCTTGCGAAGCGAATGCCAACACTCAAGGTTTGTTGTTTTTTTGAGGAGACACACGAGGGGTAACACAAAACAACGATCTATGCCAAAAACCGCGAGCCTTCGCCGTCAAAGACAAATCATGAAAACTAAAAGCCATCGCTGCTCAAGGAGTCGCCAAAAAATGCAGGTCAGTCTATTTTCTATTTATAAAAGTTTGGCTTTAATCTTAATATTTTGCAATGTAGTGTCGTCCCCCGCCAATGGCCGCACCGTCGGCGAGGAATGTCATCCAGGCTAGACCTGAGGTGCGGTCATGTGCACAAATTGTGAGTAAAAAAATGGAGACTCCTGAGTTCAAAATTCCCATGAGATTACCGGTTAATATCAATGGGGAATTGGGATTTATTTTCTCAGAAGCAGAGATGGTTAAGGCTGAGGAAGAATTTCGTTTTGCATTAGTAATGAAATTTTTGAGGAATCGGCCATCTATTGATAAAATTCGGCTTTTGATTGTGAAAATGTGGGGTTTGACGGAAATTCCAATAGTCAGTGTTATGGATGATTATCACGTGTTAATTCACATGAAAAACGAATGTGACTTTCTGCGTGGTTGGGCAAGGGAAGGTAGAATTATGGAAGACAATTCTTTTCGGATGTTCAAGTGGACGAAGGATTTTGATGCCAAAAAAAGAATCCCCATTGGCTCCTTAATGGATTTTCTTACTGGGGTTACCAATGCATCTTTACCAAACGGATTTTCTCCAAATAATAGTGACTCGTTTTGGTCGTTATCTTGGAACTGATAATGCAACAATTAATCGTACGAGAGCATCGGGGGCACGTATTTGCGTGGAAGTTGACCTAACAATGGAGCCGGTAAAGGGATTTCCTCTTGTTTTATCTTTGAAACAATGTATTTGGCAAGAGGCCAAAAATGAAAAGATGGGTTTTTTCTGCTCTAAATATTGCAGGCAAGGATATACCTCGATTGTTTATAAGGTGGGAAAGAAGCGGAGGGAGGAGGAAAAATATAAAGAAAAAAAGATATGGAAACCAAAGACTAATTACGGTGTAATAGAAACCAATTCTGACGTGGATAAAGGAGCAAAGAATGTGGTGTAAGAAGCAAGACCCAGTAATGCTCATATGACGAAGCAGATTAATGATAGGGGCCCTGAAATAGTGGAAACTCCTGTAGTTCAAGAAAATGGGGATCATGCAAGGCAAAACTCTGATATACCACAGAGAGCATTATAAAATAATGGGAATGAAGATTCAATAAAGAGGAATGAAGGGGAGTGTGAAGAAGTCAGATGTGATGATGATCCTCAAGTTTCAAATGATGAACCTCTATCTCAAGAGGAAGTGGATCACGTGGATAATTCTAAACTAATTGAAGGTCGGGACCAAGGTTTGCAACAGGAGGAATTGGCTCGAGGTTATTCGTCTGAGAGGGAGGAAGGTGAAATATCAGTTTTAAAGGGCAAAGAAAAAATGTATGAGTCTGATACAGGGTAGGGACGGATTTCTGTAAAAAATTTGGTGAGGAAATCTCAGAGGGTTCTCATCCGACCGCATAAATTAAATTTATGACAAATACAATTCTTTTATGGAATATTAGGGGGTTGGGCAGGTCTAGAGGCAGGTTAAAATGCTAACTAAAAAGTTTAATGTTGGGTTGTTTGCTATTTCAAAACCGTTCGCGGCCGAGAAGCGAATGGTAATGCTGGGTAATTTTTTGAATTACCACCATTTTATATCTAATGAAAATAAGGGTGGTAAATTGTGGCTATTTTGGAAGGATATAGATGCTTTTGAGGTGATTTCAATCACGACTCAGAAGATTTTTGGGTGGTTTTTTAAGGATAGACAAAGAATTTTGGTGAGTTTTGTCTATGCCAAATGTTTTTATGTTGAAAGAAGAGAGTTATGGCGGCAACTAGAAGAGTGCCAATCAGATTCCTTGGTTGGTCATGGGTGATTTTAATGTGATTCGAAAGGATACTGAAAGAATTGGTGGAAATCCAAGACCATTGTTACCTATGATGGAGTCTAATGACTGCTTACATCATTGTGGTCTCTTTGATTTATCAGACACAAGCTCATAAATGTCGTAGTGCAATGGCCATGAAAGGGTGGCTCGTAGTTGGGCTAAGCTTGATTGTGTTCTTATTAATAATGGTTTTTCCAACCTATATGGTTCTCTTCAATTCAAATATCTGAGTCGAAAATCATCAAATCATAGCCCTATGGTGGTGTATACAAATACGTCTTTCTCCCGGTATGGCCCTACCCTATTTCAGTTCTTAAATATATGGAGCTCGCATGATATGTTTTTTTAGTATGTTAAAGATGTTTGGATCAGGAATGACTCGGCCTCGGGTCTTCTAAAACTTGCTATCCGCCTTAAGAGAACTAAAGTTGCATTACGTGCATGAAATAAAAATGTCTTTGGGAGAGTGGAAGAAAATTTAAAAGCTCTTAAGGAAAGGATGGATTATCTAGAAAATCAACTACAAGCAGGTTTTTTTTTAGGACGTCAAAGTTGATTACTTGACTGCTAAGGTGGAGATTTAGGTGTGGGAGAAGAGGGAAGCATCTCACTTAGGACAAATTGTGAAAAAAAAATGGTTGACTGAGGGGGATCAAAACTCTAAAATCTTTCATTCAGTTGTCAATCAAAAGCGGAATAAGAGTCATATAGACCTTCTGGTTCTAAACGATGGGAGGATATTGGAGGGTACGGAAGCAATTCATAATGAGGCAACTATTTTTTTTCCAGAATTTTCTTTCAGAGTCTTCAGCGGTTGAACCATGCGATCTCTCCAAGTTAATTCAATGGAAAATTTCAGATGTTGATAATAATTTACTCTGCGCTGATTCGACAGAAGAAGAAGTTAAAAGAGCGGTGTTCTCTATTCCCAAAGAAAGCAGTCCGGTACCAGATGGATTTGGATTTGAATTTTCTGAATTTTATAAATCTTGCTGGGACATTGTAAAAAAAGATCTCTTGGATGCAGCAATGGATTTTTTTCAAGGCACTACTCTTTCCAAGTTTTTTTCCTTTTCATTTATTGTTTTAATTCCAAAGGTGGATAATCCTTCTAGCTTTGATAAATTCCGGCTTATTAGTTTATGCTCTGTGGCTTATAAATTTTTTTTCCAAGATTCTTATTTTTAGACTAACCGAGATTGTTGATAAGCTGGTCTCGCATGAACAAGACACTTTTATTCCTGGGCGAAGTATTTTTGAAAATATTACACTGGCTCAAGAAATGGTTTAGTCTTTGCACAAAAAAATAGCTAGTGGCAATGTGATGATAAAACTAGACATGGCTAAGGCTTACGATAAAGTGAATTGGAATTTTCTTCTGGAGGTACGTAAGGCTTTTGGTTTCTCTGAGAGGTTTTTCAAGCTCATAAAAAATTGTGTGGAGTCTCCATGTTTTCTATTTTGATGAACAGAACCTTTAAGGGGTTTTTTCAATCTACGAGAGGCTTGCGGCAAGGGGATCCACTATCTCCTTATTTATTCATCATAATGTATGAGCTTTTGTCAAGGTTGCTTAGGAAAAACCATGAGACTGGTCGGATTGGTAAATTTAATCATCCGATTGAGACCCCATTGGTTTCGCATTTGTTATATGCGGATGATATTCTTATTTTTGCGAATGGTGGGAAGAGGTCTATGAGAAATTTAGTTTATGCTCTGGAAAGGTATGAGAAGTGATCGGGTCAAAAAATCAGTAAGACTAAGTCAACTTTATTCCTCTAAAAATACATCACTCCCGCTAAGAAGCGTGGGTTATTGAGAATCACGGATTTCATGGAAGGTAAATTCCCTGTTTCATATTTGAGTGCGCCTTTGGTGTCTGGAAAATTGTCTTCCAGGACATTGGAGCCTCTTGTGGAGAAAATTAGAAAGAAAATTGCAGGGTGAAAATCTAAGTTGCTCTCGCAAGGTGGAAGATTGATTTTATTAAGACATGTGTTGTCTAGCATGCCTATTCATTCGATGTCTGTTATTAAGATTTCGCAGGTCACATATTCTCGCATTAACTCTCTTCTTTCAAAATTTTTATAGGGAGAGGTGAAAGATAAAAGGAAGATGCATTTACGCTCTTGGGGGAATATTTGTAATCCTACCTCGAAAAGGGGGTATGGGTCTGAAAGATCTTAAGGAAGTTCAGAAATTTATTCTTATGAAATTTGCCTTCAAATTGCTCACTTCTAACAATTTGTGGCAGATTTTTTTAAAGCTAAATATTGCAGAAATGATCATTTATTAATAAGGAAGAGGAGACCAAATAACTCTCGGTTTTGGAAATCAATTATGGCCACCATTCCAAAAGTTATGGATACTGTTAAAATTTTGGTGAGAGGTGGAACTCTTCTTTTTGGTTCGACATGTGGCTATCATCAGGCCCGTTATTTGTGAGCACTGAGGATATTTTGAACAAGAAACTATGTATTAAGGATTTCTGGCTAAATAATAATTGGAACTCTGATTTAGTACGAGAATTAGTTGGTGCTGATAAAATAAGGTAAATTTTGCAACAGGTGCCGATAGGTAAAAGTGGGTAGGATATTTTTGTCTGGAAGCCTGCCTTGGATGGTAATTTTACTACAAAAACGGCTTGGGAGGCAATGAGGAGTAGAAGTGATAATTTTTTGTGGAATGACTAGTTTTGGAATTCTTTATTGCCCAAAAGAATCTCAATGTGTTTATAGAGAGCCTGGTTTAGATGTTTGGTTGTAGATGATAGAATTCAAATCAAAGGAATATTGATGGTTTCAGCTTGTGATTGTTGTGTTCAAAGAAGTCAGGAAAACATTGATCATATTCTTTCTTTAGGAGAGGTGGCTTAAGAGGTTTGGCATCGAGCTAGTGAGGTATTGGGAATTCCTTTCCAATGATCTCTTCCTTGGAAAAATAAAATGGCGAATTGGTTCCACTATGCAAAAAAATCATCTATTAAAGGTATTTTAATCAGGCTGATTACATGTTTGATTACATGGTGCCTCTGGAATCGAAGATGTAAAGTGAGAATAGAATGAGTTTATCAAAGTGCAGATCAGATGTGGAGAAGTGTTCGATTCTGGGTTAGTTTTATTGCTGATAGCACCATTTCTTTTCAAAAATTGAAGAAGTCAGACATTAAGATTTTGAATAAATTTCAAATTAAGCACCAGGGAGTTTGCGATAGGCCTAGAAAAATTATTTCATGGGTTAAACCTCCAATAGGGTGGATAAAATTTAATTGTGATGGGAGTTGTAAGGGCAATCCGGGTACTTCAGGAGGTGGAGGAATTATTCAGGATTACCATGGCATGGTAAAAGCAGCTTTTTCAAGTTATTTTGGTAATGGTACGAATAATAGTGCAGAATTAAAAGCAATCAGGGAAGGAATTCATTTGTGTAAATATTTGCATTATGTTAATGTGATTATTGAAAGTGACTTGCAAATTGTAGTTGATTGGCTTCGGAAAGGTAAATGTATTTTGTGGTATCTTTGGAAATTTTGAGAGGAGCTCGTGGCAGAGTTAGAAGGAGTGAATGTCATGGCGATGCATCAGTACAGGGAAGGCAATAGTGCAACTAATTTTCTTGTTAAAGAAGGAGAAATGGGAAATAATGTAATCTACCAAGAACAACATCTTCTACCGCGTTATCTAAAAAGTATCGTTCAGATGGATAGGTGGGGTCTTGTTTCCGTTCGTTGTTAGTTCATCTCTAGAGTTTTGTTTGGTGTATTTCGTTTTGTTTTTGGTTGTTTTTATGTTTTTATCTCCATTATTAGTTATGTTTAATTTTGTTTGTCCTAGTTTGGTTAGTTGGTTTTAACTTGTAACCATGGTATTCCTCCGCCAAAAGTGAGGATTTATTAATAAATAAATGGAGGTGCCGTCCTTTTTTAGCAAAAAAAAAAAAGGGAACCAAATGACCGATGCCAGATTTTTGGTGTTAACTCTCAAAAGACAATAGACTGACTTTAGGTCTCAAATTATTGCATGAAAAAGCCCCCTATAACTTAGAATTAACATTTATGTGAATGGGGGTGTCTTTACAAGAGAGTTAGGAATTGAATGCACAAAGTTAGTGTGTTCAATCGACCGAACCCTAACACACAGAGACACTTCGATCAACCGAACCTCCCAAGGGTCAAACGTTTGACCATTTGGTCGATCGTCCTTAAAATGACCATCAACGCCTTAGTCGAACAAACTAGCACATGGGAACTTGAAGTTGAAAAATGTCTTGGTTGACTGAACATCCAAATTTGGTCAATCAAACTTAGCCTAGTCGACCGAACCTCGGAGGTTCCAAAATTGCATTAAGTCTGGTCGACCAACACCTCTATTCAAAAACACTCTGATCGACCGAACTGAGCAATCCGGTCGACCGAATCTTAAAAATGGTCGACCGAACCTCTCAGGTTGCTCAATTGTTACCGAGGTTAAACTAGGTTATTTTTAATTAAACTCAATTAATTTTTTTTTCCAAAATACCCAGTGCGTCCCCAACGGCTATAAGTTTTACCAACTCTATAAATACCTCCTCATTTGTCACAATTAAGACACGATTACGGTTTTAGATTAGCCAAAATTCTCTAAAAATTTTATTGGGCAAACTCTTTCCTACTTCCATATTTTTCATACTCATTGCCAAAATCTCTTCTACATACTCATCTAGCCTTTTATTTTGAAAGAGATTAGCGTTTCATATTCACCCTACAAGCTTTAACTCCCCCCTATTTTATTTGATTGTATATTGATTTTTTAGAGAGTTGCTTAAGGTTTTCCCATAATATTTCACTCATAAATATTGTATTGGGAAAAACTTTTACTTGGCTTTAGATCTTGCATCCTTATTGCAAGATTCATAAGCTTGCTTTGTGCTTTGACAAAAACATTTTTAGTAAGCTTAAACCCTATTATCTATTGTACTTTATATTTGAAAAATATTATTGTGATATTTGTTTAAGGGTTATAGAGACTATTTGATTATTCACATTACAAGCATATTTGCTTGGTATCAAAAGTCTTACTCTCATGTATACACATTGACATGCATATTGTTGAGAGTTAATACATTGGTTAACAAAATCTCACTTGAACTTAATATCCTATCATATATGAGTGCATGAATTGATTGAGTATAGTGGTACATATCTGGTTAGTGTAAAAAGCATATTTGTTTGCACAAAAATATAATTATCTGTTATATACCCGACGTATGTTCGGAAGAGGGAGACTTGCCTTATGAAAAGTTCTGGATTGACTTTGACCCGGTTAGGAAAACTAGATGCACCATCGTGTTAAGGTGTTGTATTAAATATTCAATTCACCCCTTCTTGGGAATACACCAATTCCAACACTTTCCTATTGTTACTCCTAACAAAGGATCTAAGGGTACCGTTAGTCATCCCCCTTAACCTTTTGGCTTCATATCGAAGTGTATTTTTTCATCACCATTAGTTAATTATAATGTTTTCTATTTTATCATATTTAAAAATTTTATTTATATATTAACAGTCTTATTGTATATGAATGCTAAAAATAGTAAAAGTATTTTTTTAGACGACTTTAAAAATTTATTTGAAATTTATGTAGGAATTTTTAGTTTAATTTATTGGATTAGAAATTATATATATACATACATACATATATAACACAAAACACACACACACACACACACACACACACAATGATTTAGTTCAAAAAAATAAATTAATTGAAAATTATGAAATCTAACTTTTTATTTTTTTTCTACGACTTTGACAAAAAAAAAACTGACAATGTAAACAAATTTGTTGTTTCCACTTGTTTTTTCACTATATTATAACAAAAAATAAAAATTTGAAAAACCAAAACTGGTGCAAGGCAAATTATGCCAACCTTTCCCATGGTGAAACCCAAGTGCCTTATATTATGCTCAAATCAATCCCAGCATCAAAACATCAAAATTACTATTTTCCAAACTTAGTCTTCTCAAATATCCTTTCTTTTCAGAATATCAAATTTAATTTGCCAAATCATTTGCATAATTGCATCCTACAATAAGCCTTCTTGTTTTCTACTATTTGTATTCTTTTTTTCTTTTTTTTCTTTTTTTTGGTGGGGGGTATATTTGGATAGAAACACCATGTTAAAGTGCATTTTCAAGATTTTTTTAATGAAAAAGGCTAAATAGAGAAAATTTAAACCTTAATTGAAAAAAAAAACCAAAAAACAAATCCCATTTTGTGAGGTAGATTATTTAAAAAATAATTGAAGCCCTCAATTTTTTTAAAAAAAATAAGATTAAATGATTTTGAGCATAAGAAAATTGAATTAATGGGAATTCTTGGTAAATAGTCCCCAAATAACAATGTACACAACATTTTGTTTCCTTCAAAATAAATGTGTCACCTACATTCAAATAATTGAAAGGGTAAAATTTAGCAACACCCTTTGAGTTATCTGAAAATGACCCACACTCTTTGTGTTTTCAAAAACTACTAAAGTAGTCTTTGAGGTTTAATATTATTGACAGAATGAGTCTTCCATTAGTCAACATTATGTACATGTGAAAAAATAAATAAATAAATTTAGCCATAATAAAATGATATTTTTAAAATGACACCTATGTAATAAATTAAACTAAAGAAATAGTTGACAAAATGTCTTGAAAATTAAGTCAAAAACCTAATTGAATCTCAAATTAACTGGTCTATCGGATCCAATCACTTTAAATCAACTAGTTGACATTATCATGACAAAATTATATATATTATTTTAAATTTAAGTAACTTATCAAACATAGTGTTTTAAAAAGATGAAATAAAATTTTAAAATTCATTTTTATAAATTAAAATTATAAAATGTGATATTAGTTCCTTTATGTGTAACTAAAAAGATAAATAAATCTCAAATTTATATTAATTGGTTGACCATTGTTTGAGACAATTCACTCAACGTTTCATGATTTGATTTTATTCAAGTTGTTATGTTATTAAATATGATATTCAACTAAACCCAAAAAGTAAGCCACAAATCGACCAACTGTCATATTTGAATCAATTTTTAAATGATATTTAATTTGTGAAAGATATATTTAGTCATTTAATTTTCATAAAATGTATATAGCAAATATTTTATAACAATAAAATTATTCAAATATATTTTTGAATTATAAGTGTTGGCTTTTTGTGTCTGATTCCTATTTTGATTATGACAAACCACAGCATCTCATTTGTGCATTTAGTCTTTGAACAGATTTATGATGTAAAATATGCAAATAAGAGATGCAAAATGGAAGTCAATGAGTTCCTAATTTAGCACAAATTTTGGCGTATTCCATGGAGTATTAAGGAGTAGAAGCATGAAGATTTTATTTATTCTTTAAGTTGTAATAGTAATTAGGTTTCAATTTGTGCATGCATAATCATATGATTTGAATTGAAGCTTTCACAAAATGACCAAGACCTTAGATTGACGTTAGGGACATAAACTTCCCATGAAAACATTTTTTCAAAACAAGTTTTTTTTTTTTTTTGAAAAAAAAAAAAACCCTTCATGTTTTTTTTGTCATATTAATGAACACTTTTCTTTATCAATAACTCCTTATCTTAAAAAGTGTTCAACATAAAAGTTGTGGGATTTTCTCTTAACTTTCTGTTGATATTAAGAACATTCAATTTGGAACTATATAGAAAATGTTATATTTAAAATACTCAAGGGTGTTGGCAATAGAAAAATCCCTTTATGTTTCTTTTGTCTCATTGATGAGCAATTTTATCTATCTAAAACTTCTTATCTTAAAAAGAATTCAACATGAAAGTTGTAGGATTTTATCTTAACTTTATGTTGATACCAAGAACGTCCAAGTTGGAGTTGTATAGAAAATGTTATTTCTGAAAAATCAAAAGGTGTCCACTCAGAAAGCACCCCAACTACTAAAAAATGGTTAGTTTTCAAATTAAATTATATTTTAATACCCCAACGGCCAAAAAATGGCTAGTAATGAGTTTTTCCTATAAATACAAGCCTAAACCACTTGAAAAATGTTATAAAAACTATTTGGAGCATTCTTGCATATTATCTCTTTCCTAAACATATTTTATACTCCATTTTTGAAGATCAAAACTTATTTCTCCTACTCTTCTTCTTGAAAACTTTTTTGGGGGAATTATTTTTGGGGTTTACAAGCAAGGTTTGAGCTTGAGCATATACTTATACCAAAATATATTGCTTGAAAGCCTTCTTGCCATTTGACACTTTTCAAAGGTCATTCTTGAAGAAATTCACTCTCCTACTCTTTCTTTGAAATATCATTTTTGGAGAAAATTCTTGTTGAGTATTACAAAAAGCCTTGAGCATATTTTAACTCATATTAATTGCTTGAGAGGCTTCTTGATTTATCAAAGATCATTTGAAAAGAAAATCATTTTCCATTCTCTCACTCAATAAATTGTAAAATATTTTTGAGAGGTTTTATCATACTCTACCGAACTTCATTTGAAAATCATTTGAGAGTACATTAAGAATTTTATTTGTACAAATAAGCTTAGTTGAGAAGCATTTTACTTGTACGCAAAATTCCATATCATTTTTATTTACAGTTCTAGTTGTGATCGAGAAGAGGTAGCTATACCTCGTGTAAGTAGCGGATTGTAAAGAGGTAACTATGCCTCGTGTAAGCAGCAGATTGTAAAGGAAAGATTCGCCCTGGTAAGAAGTGGATTGTAACGGGAAGCTCCGTCCCAATTTTAGGAGCGAATTATGGAATCCTTGGGTGGTTAGCCCAAGGTGAGGACGTAGGCGGAAGTTGCTGAACCTCGTTAAAAATTTTATGTTTGTGATTGTGGAATTAAAATAGGGATAATTTGACCTAAAATGAAGTTTTAAATACCCAATTCACCCCCTTTGGGAATACACCATAACTCTCAATATGTATTATTATTTTTAAAAAATAATAATTAATTATATTGTCATATTTACGCCAACTCATTGACTCGACTTCATCATTGGATGTTCAACTCACTTATAAGTTTAATTTTTAAAATATATTGTAGTTAACTGATACTTTTCCAACTTAATTTATTAAATTAATGTCATTTTCTTAATTTATATTATCAAAATTGAGTGGAAGGGTAAAACTATTATTTTATTAAGGATAAAATTTAATTTTTCACTAAACCTCAGGAGGTTTTGTGATAATTTTCAAAAACTTAGGTGGTAAGAGTGCCATTTTTGAAAAGTGAACAAGTGTTACTGATTTTACCCAAATAATTAACTATCCTTCATTTATGCTACTCATTATCACTAACTATTCATTAATTAATGAATCTTCATTATTTCAATGTATTTTTAGAAACTATGCATTAATTATATACAAATTTAAAAATACATGACTTTGGTAAGTATGTTTTGTACATTGAATGAATATGGTTTTTGAATTTGGTCAACATCTTTTATCAGAAATTGATGAATCAAGACATACTTGATCCTTAAGAAATTTATATACATGCATATATATGTATGTATGTATAACCTTCCAGCCAAAGGAGACATTCACCTTTTGACCATTTAAGGGTGGAAGATACTTTTTGTCTGTTGACTTTTTGAGTCTTATCCCATTTTGATAATGACAAATCACAACATCTCATTTGTGCGCTAAGTGTATGAACAAGTTTACATTTCTATAAGTACATGTGACCGATGTAAAATGGAAGCCATAAAAAACTTACACGATTACATTTCTTAGCACATTTCATGTGAATCTGAAGAGCAAAAGTTTGAAGGCTTATATTTTTCAATTGTAATGTTTATAGGTTTCAATTGTGCATGCATATCATTTGATTTGAATTGAACCTCTCAAATGACCACAGATTGACCCTAGGAAATCAAGATTTTCATGAAAACCTTTTATTTATAAAGTTAAAAAATTACAAAAGGTTTGAAATGTTTTTGGAGTTAAAACAAGGCTGAAAACTCAATTTTTTAAATGGTTCAGTAGACCAGATGATACGCTCGGTCGACCGAATGGAAGAATTGGCCAAAAGTAATTTTTATAAAGGGGTTGGTCGATCAAATCATAAGCTTGATTGACCGGTGTTCAAGTAAAGATGATCCATCAGATCGGATCATTGGCCCAGTAGACCAAACCATGCTAAAAGGGAAATCGCCTTTTGGCCGGTCGAGCGGACCTTGGGTCAGTCGACTAGATCTCTTGGGTTGAAGCCTTTTTTGGCTCCAAACGGTCATAAAATTTGAAATAAATCATTATTTTAATCTCCAACAGTCATATAACGATTTTAATTCAAATTTGGCTATAAATATCAAGCCATTTCCCTTGGAGAATGTTAGAGAATTATATTGAAAACATGAATATTCTTTGATTCTTGTTCATATTTCAAACTCACTTTGAAGATCAAATTCATATTTCTCCTACTTTCATTTTGATAACTCTTTTGGAGAAAATTTTTTGAGTTATCCTTGAAAGACTAGAGCATATATTCAAACTCATATATATTATTTGAAAGCCTTCTTGCATTTGATATTTCAAAGGTCAATCTTGAGAAAATCATTTTCCATACTTATTTACTTGCAAAATATTTTTGAGAGAAATACCTCTACTCTACCAAGCTTCATATTTCAAATCATTTGAGAGTGCATTTAGAAAGTTTTTCATTGTACAAGTAAGCTCTTAAGGGAGTATTTCATTGTATGTAAAACTTATTTTCAAATCATCTCTTCGTGGTTCGGGTTGTGAACTATGCCAAGTGAGGGTACATCACTTGGAGAGGTATCTCTGCCTAAAAGGAGGGATTATGGTGTGAACCATACCGAGCGAGGGTATATTGCTTGGAGAGATGTCTCCACCTATAAGGAGGGATTACGGTATGTACCGTACCAAGCAAGGAGATATCGCTTGGAGAGGCTTCTCCACCTTTAAAGAGGGATTGTAGTGCCAGCTCCACTTTGATTTAAAAAGAACAAGATAGTGAAAATCCTCGGGTGGTTTGCTCGAGGCAAGGACGTTGGCGGGGATAGCCGAATCTTGTAAAATCTCGATTTCGTTCTCTCTAAACCCTACACTCTTTATATTTCCTCATGTGTATGATTGTTTGTATGTATATATATTATTGTGATTGATTTACATACACGCCTTTAATTTTGATTGAGATATTATTTGTGAATTGGTTAAATAATTAACAAAAATTTTTTAAAAATCCAATTCACCCCCCTCTTGGGATTACATCAATTCTCACACTGTCCTTGGGTGGTAAAGTGCCATTTTCTGAAAAGTAAAGGGTTATTGCTAGATTTTACCCAATAATTAACTATCTTTTCATTTATGTTACTCATTATCACTAACTATTCATTAATTAATGAATATTCATTATTTCAATGTATTTTTAGAAACTGTACATTAATTATATATAGATTTTAAAATACATGATTTTGGTCATATGTTTTGTACGTTGAATGAGTATGATATTTGAATTTGGTCAACATCTTTTATCATAAATTGATCAATCAAGACATACTTGATTCTTAAGAAATTTATATACATGCGCATATATATATATATATATATATATATATATATATATCCAAAGGAGATATTCACCTTTTGACCATCTAAGGGTGGAAGGCACTTCTAAAAAGTGAAGGGGTGTTACTGGATTTTACCAATAATTAACCATCCTTCACTTATGTTATTCATTATTACTAACTATTCATTAATTAATGAATCTTCATTATTTCAATGTATTTTTAGAAACTATATATTAATTATATATAGATTTAAAAATACATGACTTTGGTCATATATTGTTTTGTATCTTGAATGATGTAGGACAGAAATGATTGACCTAGTCCTACAGTTCAACACTCACACATGCACGTACACTCAAAACACTTTGGATTAAGAATTCAATTAACTATAATAAACACCATAAATTATGCTTTATTTCACATATTGTTTGATTTTTGAAAAGGTGTATGATATCTAGAAAATAAGTATCAAGTGTTTACTGATCAAGGAATCTAGTTTTATGTGGAAGATGTTACTTTCAAAATCAAAGCTACCAAGCTAACATTCATACAATTGATTTTAACTAACAAGTATCAATATTGCAATTTATGGATTCAAATGGGTTATTTAAGTATGGAATTTTAGGCTACTAGCGATGGTTCACAAAATACAACAAGGATTCAAGCAGGTATTGAATTTACTAAGAGATTTTGTTGGATGACTTGTCGTTGTTCAACACAAGTTAGACCACACCATAAGTCCTTCGTACAAGCTTTGAATCACCAAGATGAACGCAACAATGGAGTGTAGGGATGATAGTCGTGTGGTTGTATAAGGAGATGTGGTCATGTGGTGTTTAGATGGGGGGTGGTCGTGTGGGTGAGAGGGAGGAGATGGTCATGGGGCCACTAGATAGAGTGGTCTCTCACCACTTGATCTCCAGAAAATGCCGTAGCCTCACACTACACAATCGGAAGATTGGACAAAGCTAAACAAGCTTCAACAAAAGGAATTCTTTCAATATTCAAACTTTGCTAAACTTTTAGTTCTTACAATGAAGGGATATATACAGCTAGCATGGGGAAACAAAGCATTAACAAGCTTAGCTAGCATGGGGGAATAAAGAATTACTAACTTAACTTCCCACACAAGCATGGGAGATATAGATAATTAATACTCACTAAATGCTAATAAATTAAATACTCTCACAACTTACTAAGCACACATATGCAAGCTTGGCTGTCTTGTAATATTACAAATTAAATGTAAAAATATAAACCAAAAGAAAGTCATATTCGTGTGGGGTTTATATGATTGTGTAGGGCCCACATGGGTCTTTGACTTGAATTTGCTTCAATATATAAACTAGGGTCTTCACGCACTGAAAGTCTTCAAGTAATCTTTAATAACTCCATGCGTACCGACAAACAATAATGAATAAAAGTTGACATCGGAAGGTCATCCACGTGTCATCATATCGGCAAAGGAGTGGACATCGGGAGGTCGTCCATGTGTCACCATATCTGCAAAGGAAATGGGTAAGGCATGTTGATCCTCATCATCTCTCTCGGAGAATGAGAAGTGGTGTATTGGGAATATAACTATGGGTTGAGACGAAGGAGGTCATCTTTAAGAATACAACTCCTCTCGATTGAAAAGTGGCTTACCTCTCCACTTGACCAAGAACTTTTGATATGATCATTCTCGTGTGAATGTTTTCTTGTCATCCAAGATCTCTTCAATTTCATTAAAGTTCTTTGGTATGGGTAAAGGTGGAGACAAAGACAATTTTGGGTTTTCATGCTCATGAGGAGTGGGGAATGGAGTAGGATCACCTGCAAGGTTAGATGATGCTTCAAGAAAACGAGTTAGATCTTCAATAAGAATATCAAGCATGTTAGAATTAGACCTAATTTTCTTAAAAACTTTAAAAGGTCCCATCTTTTTAGCATGCAACTTTCCTACCTTTCCTATAGGAATATGCTTAGGATGAATACAGACCATAACCATATCACCATATGAAAATTCTTGCAACCTGGGATGTATATCAGCACTAGATTTATAATGCTCATTATTCAAGTTAATTTTTATTCTTATATCAAAGTGTAGATCGTGTATATGCTTTGCAAAAGCATCATCTTGCTCACTCACTCTAGCCTGTGGAGGTAATGGGATAAGATCTATAGGCTTATTAGGTTGGTAACCAGTGACAACTTGAAAGAACTCAATCCTATGGTTCTATTCACTAAACTATTAAATACAAATTCAGCCATACGAAGACACAAATCTCACGAACCTATGTTTTCACCCACTAGACATCTCAATAGGTCACCTAAGCTCCTATTAACTACCTTAGTTTGCCTATCAGTTTGGGGATGGTAAGCACTAGAAAACTGGAGTTTAGTGCCTACTAATGCCCACAAGGCTTTCCTGATGTAGCTTACGCGCTTCACATCCCTACTGGAAACAATGGTTTTGTGAAACCTATTCTTGATGGTAATCTTTTTGATTACTCTATTATTGATGCACATCCTCCAAGTGTCATCTTTCTTGGGAGTGGGGAGAGCAGGGTAGGCACATGGACTTATGCTCTCCTGCATAAAGTCATGTACCCTCATTTCATTCACTTGTTTCATCAACTTCTCATGTTCTCTCGGGTTCACTCTATGACGTGGTAAATTAGGTAGAGATGAATTAGGAACAAGGTTAATGACATGTTGAATGTCTCTTATGAGAAGTAACTTGCTACGTGGCTTAGAGATGACATCCTCAAACTCAAAAAGTATAGGTGATACTTCTAGTCTTGGGAAGAGGTGTCTCAACCTCCCTAGTAAAAACTACATTTACTACTCGTGTATCTCGACTCTTCTCCTTAAATTGATTTTTACTTATGATATTCAATTATTCTCCACTAGTTTTTGTCTTTTCCTTCTTCTTTTTCTCACCTTTTGGCTCTAGTGGACTCAAAATAATTCTTTTGCCATTACACCTAAATGAATAAGTATTGGTACGTCCATTATGTGAAATATCCAAATCATACAACCAAGGCCTTCCTAAAAGAATATGGGCAACATCCATAGGAAGTACATCACACCAAATTTCATCTTCACAGTCCGCAATCTTGATGGGGACTAAGTATCTATGGCTCATGGGCATGGTAATGGCATTAACCCATGAAACCTTATATGGTTGTGGACGTGGCTCAACTTTCAAACCAAACATTTTAGCTACAGAATTAGACACAACATTCATACAACTACCAGCATCTATGATCATCTTGCAACTTTTACTTCCACACTCATTGTATGTATGGAAAAAAGAAGTGCGATGCCAATCCTCCTAATCCTTAGGAATGTTCATAGTGCATATTATCACACTCAACCAGGCACTCTCATTTTTCTCACTTGACAACTCATCTAATGAGGTTTCTCTATCAACATCAGTCTTATGACCTAGATAAGGATTCTCGACTTGAGTAGACATCCTAGTTGTTAGGGAAGGATTCAGCCAACACTATGGCAGCCATTTGGAAGGGTGTTTGGTCACACAAATTTGGGTCAAATGTGAACTTAACCTAACTAACGTCCAAATACCCAAAGTTCAAAATATGCACAAGCTATCCAAGGCCAAACCGTTGACTGTTTTTCTGAAAACGTCAACGGTTTCAAACAGAAACTGAATTCCTGCAGCTGCTAGGGAAAATAGGTCTTTGAGGGTTTGCCTAATTCGACCTTGGCTCTGATACCAAGATGATGTAGAATGAGAATAATCAAGCTAGTCATACGGTTCAACCCTCACACACGCACATGCACTCAAAACACGTTGGATTAATAGTTCAATTAACTCTAATAAACACCATAAGTTATGCTTCATTTCACATGTTGTTTGATTTTTGAAAAGGTGTATGATGTTGTCCAAAAAATAAGTCCCAAGTGTTTACTAATAAAGTAATCTAGTTTTATGCGGAAGATGTTACTATAAAAATCAAGATTTTAATGTCTAAGCTACCAAGTTAACATTTATACAATTGACTTTAGCTAATAAGTATCAATATTGCAATCTATGGATTCAAATGGATTATTCAAGTATGGAACTTTAGGCTACTAGCAATGGTTCACAAAATACAGCAAGGATTCAAGCAAGTACTGAATTTACTAATAATTTTTTTTTGGATAACTTGACGTTGTTCAACACTAGTTAGACCACGTCGTAAGTCCTTTGTACAAGCTTTGAATCACTAAGATGAACGTAACAATGGAATGTAGGGATGATAGCTGTGTGGTTATATAAGGTGTTGACTCTATGAGTCCAATCCAATTTTTGATAATGACAAATCACTTGATATTTGATTTGTGCATTGAGTTTGTGAACAGGACTTACATTGAGCATGCACAGAAAGATAACGAGTCATAGATGCCATAAATTAAAGCTTATACATATTAGAAAGTACCATGGAACTCAAAGAGTGTGAGAATCAAGATGCAAGCGGTAAAGTTCAAGAATGTC
This sequence comes from Malania oleifera, assembly GCF_029873635.1. Lineage (NCBI taxonomy): Eukaryota > Viridiplantae > Streptophyta > Magnoliopsida > Santalales > Ximeniaceae > Malania > Malania oleifera. The sequence continues at coordinate 37,132,448 of NC_080421.1, read as the reverse complement.
TTGGGAATGGGTATTTAGAACTTATGTATCTACATTTTCATATGATTTATCTTGAGGCTCAATATAACTTAGAATGATTTTAGGATTCATCCATTTCATGTACATCATTAGAGTACTTACATGGGCTTAGAAATGTGTTTAAAATCATGAAAACTTGTTTTGTAAAAGACCCAAACAAAGAATCAAAGTAGAATTTTAAATTGGAAATGAATATGTGTGAAAAAGGGGACTTCGGTAGCCTGAAGTTAACCTCAGGCGCCTGAAGAATTTCTTCAGTAGCCTAAAGATTAAGTTCGGTAGCCTAAAGAATTAAATGGGAAAGACAGAATCTGGCAGAGGTACCTCGGTCACCTGACCTTGGAACCTCAGGCGCCTGAAGTTAACACTTCAGGAGCCTGAAGTCGAATTCGGTTGCCTAAACTCGCAGAAAAGCCTAAAAATCAGTTTTTTATTAAAAAGCAACACGAGGTATCTTATTGATCCAACGGCTGAGATCAATTCTAAGGGTAATATACTATGTATTATGAATATCTAAACCCTAGAAGAGAGAGACACACACAAGAAAGAGAAGAACACACCTTGTTGCAAATTTGTCAATTATACAAGTGTGCATTTTTGCAAAGTGAACCAAGAACCCTAGATTATTCCAAAACATTTTGAATTTATCTTTACTTGAAAATTTTGGTTAAAAAGGGATTTGTGTGTTGAGGCATATCATACATAAAACGATTTTATCATTTTCATTCATTTATGAGCTTCAAGTTATATCATATATCAATGTTTTAGGAATTCGAATTGTACTCACCAGCTTTTGTTAGAAGCATTGTTTTTTAGTGTATTTTCCAGATTCTATTGTATATACGGTTCGGTGTGTGAACCGGTGTGAGAGGAGAGAGTTGTATCTCTTGTAAGCAGCGGAGTAGGAGGAAGTTATGCCTCTTGTAAGCAGCAGATTGTAAGGGAAGCTCCATCCCACTTTAAGGAGCAGGGTTAGTGAATCCTTGAGTGGTTGCTCAAGGCGAGAACGTAGGCCAAGTAGGCTGAACCTCATAAAATCCTAGTTGCGTTCTCTCTTCCCTTATCTTTTTATTTTCCGCATCGTATTTCAATTTCCAGCTTGCTTGTGTATGTTGAATAATTTCACACCAACTTGATAAGTGACTAGTTAAACTTAGATATATGGATTGATTGGTAAATAGGTTTTAAAGAATTTTTTTTAAATACCCAATTCACCCTTCTCTTGGGATTACACCTTAATCAACATAAGGAGATGTTATTTTGTGGTGTTTATATCGGGAGTGGCCATGTGGATGAGAGGGAGGAGATGGTGATGGGGTAGCTGGATAGAGTGGTCTCACACCACTTGATCCCTGAAGAGAACACCATAGCCTCACACTACACAATCGGAAGATTAGACAAAGATAAACAAGCTTCAAAAAAAAAAAAATTTCTTTCAATGTTCAAACTTAGCTAAACTTCTAGATCTTACAATGAAGGGATATATATAGCTAGCATGGGGGAAACAAAGCATTAACAAGCTTAGCTAGCATTGGGGGTACAAAGCATTACTAACTTACACTTCCCACACAAGCATGGGAGACATAGATAATTAATACTCACTAAATCCTAACAAATTATATACTCTCACAACTTACTAAGCACACACATGCAAGCTTGGTTGTCTTGCAAAATTACAAATTAAATGTAAAAACATAAGCCAAAATGAAGCCAAATTCGTGTGGGGCCCATGTTGAGTGGACATCGGGAGGTCGTTCACGTGTCACCATATCTGCAAAGGGTAGGGGTGGCAATCAGTTTCATGGGCTGGGTTTGGACGAGTTGATAGTGGGTCGGGTTATAAAAGGGTCGGGTCATAAACGGGTTGAGGTCACAACCAAATAAGCCCTGAACTGCACGTTTATTAAACGAATAATCAAGGGTTACCCATTTAAAAATAATTTAATTATTTTAAAATTCACAGATTGTCTCTCGGACCTCTCGATTGACGCTTGAAGGGTTGAGATTAAGGAAGAAGAAGATGGGATTTAAATCAAAATCAAAATCAAGAAGAAGAAGAAGAAGATGATGAAGAAGAAGAAGAAGAAGAAGAAGAAGCAGTTACGTGTAATGACCCAAAAAAATAAAAATAAAAATAATTAATTAAATAATAATAATAATTATTATTATTAATACCTTCCTGATGATTCATATATATAATATTATCATATTATATTATGTTATATTAATTAATTAAAACCCCCCTGAAATCTCAATTCGTCTCTCTCTCTCTCTCTCTCTCTCTCTCAATTTCTCATCCATTTTTTTTAGTGAAATTGAAGAACAGACATCATTCTCGAGTCCCAACTTTGCTTTTCAAAGATTTAATCGGAGAAATTTTGTCTTTTGCATGCCGTAGGCACCACTCTAGGGCTAGTGTATGTGGGTTAGATTATGTCAGGTTTCATTTTAAAATATTCCAGATTTAAATTGATTATTTTTATTTTAATTATATCCGTATGCCTGAATTGAATTATACTGCGGAGATTTGATCATATTTTGGTTTTTCAAAATATATTGGGGATTAAATTTAAATATGTAGAGTTGATCATACCCGCGTTTTTATTTAAATCTTTCGAATATATATATATATATATATATATATATATATATATATAAGATTTTCATAGGCAAGTTATGAAATTATAATTATTATATAAATTGTGTGACATGAGTTTATTTTATTTTATCACATAATTGAGCAAATTTGGGAATTTTTATGGTGTTATATTTATTACATGATTGATTGGGAATAATGATGAAATTATTGGGAATAATGATGAGATTTTTATGGTGATATATCTATTACGTGTTTGATTGCGAATAATGAGCAAGTTCAGGATTATATGAGGGATTATGCTTACTATGTGTTTGGTGGTGAATGACGATGAGATTTATTTACCAATTGTATATTGGGAAAAATGATGAGATTATGATAATATTTTTATTGTATAAATTATATTTATATGTTTTAAGAACCCTGATAGTTCGAATGTGGTGAATGCTCGGTACCGTAGTTATAGAGGAATATTAGTACAGCCACACTGTTGTGGAAGGGTTGGTAGTGGGTAGTCAATTTGGCCTAAGAAAGGTTGTGTACAAACCTTTTTCCAAACGAGGTTGTGATAGGCAAATCGTACTTATAGACATGATACTTTGATTTAGTCTGGTCGGCCATCTAGCAAAGTTCAGTTTTCGGACCGCACAATCTGGTCATAGGGGTTAAACATGACATGCATAGGCAAAAAGGGAGTCTTTTATACATATTTATATATTTATGTGATCATGATCATTTATGCCTAAATTATTTTTTGAAGGAAAGTATGTTTAATTTTATTTAATTGATTTACATTTATTCCAATGCAGTTTTTACTAAGGTAAAATTTATTAAATGTATTTTTGTACTGTAAAGCTCATGTCAGCCACACACTGATAATAATGTAGTCCTTACTTACTGAGAAGTGTCTCACCTTAATTTTTATCAAACATTTCAGATACCTTAAGGAGCATGGCAGGAATCAAAGTAGTGTAGCAGAAGCGTGGGAGGGATTAGAAAGAGCGGTTTAGATTAAATACTAAATTTGTTATTTTTGTATATTTTAGAATTTGTTAGCTTTGGTGCAATCCCAAGAGGGGGGGGTGAATTGGTATTTAAAAAATTTTATCCCCTTGGTCAATCCATTGATCAACAGTATTACACAAGCCTAAGGTCAATCTAGTGCAAGTAAAGTAAATCAATGCATATATACAATGGAATTTAAACTACAATAGAAATTTAATCAAGCATGCACAATAAAGCAGTAAAGGAGATGAAACCTAGAAATGTTATCGAGGTTCGGCCAAATTGCCTACATCCCCGCCTTAGCTAACAAGCACAAGGATTACCACTATAGGCTCACTTAACGGGTGGAGCGACACCTAAACAACTAGGTCAATTAGCACAGGGTTGACCTCAACCTTTATAACCAGGTCAATTAACACAGGGCTGACCTCAACCTACACAATCCTTACCGGGTTGGATTACCGCCCCCTCAACCCACGCCTGAAAATATGACAATATCCACTCAATCAAATGGTACAGTGATTGTGCTTTCATGTAAAATAGATATGTACCCAATATGTGCAAGTAATAATCAATTCACTCCAAACATGTATGAACTATAAGCTCAGTGGTGTATATGTGCAATCTACATTCAATATAATATAATTAGTATCATGCTCAAGAATGTTCAATACAAGCAATATCTTGAAATCTAAGCAAAGTACTTCAATAGAAAATAAATATTCCAAAGATATGAATCAGATAATCAAACTAGTTCAAAAGGATTTTCTTTAATGTAATATACACAATACTAGTTTGAAAATATTTGCTTGTTTGAAAAAATATTTGCACAAACAAAAACCAAGCTATTGGACACTTGCAACAAGATGCAAATATCCTAAGCTTACTTAGTTTATCCTCACACAAGATTTATCAAGTTAAATATGTGGGATAAACTATTCCAAACTCCCCAAAATCAATATCAAATATTCAAGCAAGGCAATGGGAGTATTAGCAATACCTAATAAGTACTAACACACAAAATATACTCATAATGCTAAGATGTATCAAAGGAATGAATATACGTGAGTATTTGTGTAACAACCCAAAGATTAATGGTATTCAAATAATAAAAAGAAAGGAAAATGGAAACTGGAAACAGAAGGAGGCAGTCAACTTCGTCGATGAACGCGACATTGCATTTTGGAAAGGATAATTCTGAGGAATTTTTCAGCTCCTCGTCGATGAATATAGGGGACTTGTCAATGAGGGTATAACAGGAGCTTGTCGATGAGGATGAGATTCGTCGATGAAAATATAATTGGGCTCATCGACGAGGTGACATGGCTCGTCGACGAGGAAATACCGAGGGGATGATTTTGAGGTTTCTGAATTTCGTCGACGAAGGGGAGAGTTTGTCGACGAATTTTCTCTTGACCTCGTTGACGAGGTGAAGTGGCTCGTCGACGAAGGCCACAATTTAAAAAGGCCTAAAATTCATTTTTGGCTGAAATTTCCTACGCAGATCTTCTCTCTCTCTCTCTCTTGCCCTTCGGTTCCTTCTCCTTCTCTCTTTGATTTTGGGCTGGATTTCCACCGGTTTGAGGATCTAAAGCCACTACGACGCTCTTGGGAAAGTTCTATGCAAGTCTGCCGGAGCAGATCGTCGGTGGGGCTGAGGTGGAAACCATCCCAAATCCAGGGTAAGACTTTCTACTTAGTATTTGGTTATGACAGTTGTAGAAATTGTTATACACGTAGAAATACTAAACTTTAGTTCTGGGAAATGCTGTTTCCAGGGTGTTGTGTTGGGAACCCTGCAAGTGTGGGACAGATTTTCTTAGGGGTTTTTCAGGAATCAAGTAAGGGGATAAACTAAGCTAATTCTTTTTTAGAAATGTATGTATATATATAGCATTTAATTTCAGGAAAGTAAATATGTTCATATATATGATTTATATTTGAGAAAAAACTGTTGAAAATGATGGTATGTTGAATATATAAAAAACTTGTTTAGTGTGGCATGAGTAGGAATTGTTATGAAATACTGTTTTCTGGAAATGTGGTTATAATAGGGATTGTTATAATGGAAAATCGGGGTATGGGCCGAGATTTTTATATGTTTTTTCGGCGTATGGGTCATGTTATATGTATGATTTTCCAGCGTACGAGCTGAACTATGGATATATTTTGCTAGTGTATAGGCCGAGGTATGGATGTGATTTGCCAGCGTATGGGCTGTGCTATGATATGATTTACCGGTGTACGAGCTGAGCTATGGATATGATTTGCCAACGTACGGGCTATGCTATGATTTGCCGGTGTATGGGCAGAGCTATAATAAAATGTGAAATACCGGCATATGGGCCGATGATTTTCATGATATACGTATATATGCAAAATGATATGATTGATTTGATAATTAATGATATGAAATATCCATGTGTCACAGTTTCAGTATATGTTATATGATATCAGAACCTGGTTGGCTTGGTCAAGGCTAGCACTTGCACGGTACCGTTGCTATGTGTCCATGGTCTTTGTGATCATGATATTTGTGTTAACGCCGCTGTACGGAGTGGTGTGAGATTGGATGGTCGATGTGGTTTTTAAGAAGTGTGTGAGTGCTCCTGGTGTATGGACCAGGTCTGGCAGACCTAATAGACTTACAGACTGTACTTTTGACTTGGCAGTGGTCAGCCAACCATTATCAGGTCCCACCTTCGGGCCACACAACCCAGTCATATGGGGGTAATAGATGACAACAGCCAACTAACCGACCAGGAATGTCTTTTTATTATACTTTATGAGATGAAATATGTTTATGAAAATGCAGTATATTCTATCATTTCCCAGATATGGCATAACAGTTGTTAAATATGTTTCCATACGATATATGTATAACACGGAATACTCATGTTGCCACACACTAGTATTAGTTTATTTCCCTTACTGAGAGGTGTCTCACCCCAAATTTCATAAATATTTCAGGAGCCCCTGATAGGAGAGCAAGTAAAGCCCTGCTGATCTATAACAGTTCGTTTGCTCTTCCAGAAGGGTAAGTGTTTTGATAGGGTCGGATGTATTTTGTGGGATGACCCTAGATATCTATTGGGTTGTATATTGTGTGTATATATATATATATATATATATACAGTGATTATAGTAACTCTGGTATTGTGATGTATGGTATAATGAGGTGTTTGTGATTTATGTTTCCTGCTGCATAGGCTTCCGTGTTGTATTTATGATGTATCCCTGATACCCATGGGTCTAGGTGGATTATGATCTGCTAAGATTGGTGATATTGATTTTATTATATTTTTAAAAAAAAAATGTGAAAATTGAGCAAGTCTTCACAATTTAGAGTGGAATAGGCTAAAATAGGTTTTTGAGAGGATTCTGGCTAATTATTTTGGCTAATCTCTTGCTATATATTGCAAATGAAGCCCTATACATAGAGATAGGAAAAATTATAGCTATTAGGACATGTAGGGTATTATTATATTTGTTTTAAAACATATTAACCCCATTAACCCTCTTTTAAAAATTAAACCGCGGTAAAAAATATGTCCAACCTGAGAGCACCGGTCGACCAGAATACTTTCGGTTGAGCGAGCTAATTTTGAACTTCAGGGTCGATCGAACGAGATGGTGTGTCTGAGGTGATTTTTCAAAATCAATGCGGTTCGGTTGACTAGGGTGAAAATGAACTAACTAGTCAGTCGACCAAACCGTTGGGTTCCCATATGTGGAAACTCGGTCGACCAGGTTGTTGTAATACCAAAATATCTCGGTCGACCAGGAAGTCAATTATGTTGACTTCAGGCAGGTTCGATCGACCGGGGTCAATTGAACTGTCATGGTTCAGTCAACCGAGAGGTCAAAGTATTGACTCCCTAGGAGGTTCGGTCGACCAAGGGCCAATTGAACTATATAGTTTGGTCGACCGGGCCTTGGTCAACTTGTTGACCCAGACCAGGTTCGATCGACCGAGGCCAGAATGATCTACCTACGTCGGTCGACCGAATGTGCACATTTTGTACATTTCGGTCCTATTTCATGCAATAAACACCCTATTCAAAAGTCTAACACATACATGTGCAATAGTGAGTGTCCTAGGGTCATTTCTATGTCCTTTTGAAGACACCAAAAAAATTTGGTATCGGCCGACCGAAGGGTGTTCCCTAAGGTCTTTCTATGGTCATTTGCTTTTTAGGAGAGGTGTAGGGACCTAGAGTCATTCTATGGTCTTTAAGCTTTGTAGTTCTACATGCATGATATGCACCAATTATTATAGACCATATCCTATTTACTTATTACAAATCAAAAATGATAAATATAAATTACAACATAAAACAATCTTTAGGGTCTTTTTCTTCTTCAAGTCCATGTGCGTGCACCATATGATACTTCCGATTGGTCCTACACACAAACTCATTAACCATTAAATATCATAGTATTTATCATAATCAAAACGGGAACATAATTTTCAAGGATGTGATTAAATTTGATATTGGAGATATTGTTGCAATTAAGATTTTTAGTACTCTGGTATAAATGAATTTGAGGTCTTCTGTTGTATAAAATTTGGGTCGCTACAGTTGGTATCAGAGCACCAGGATATATATTTTGTAGACTTTAAGAATGATTTTTACTAGAGTATAGGTATCAATTATAATGAAGGGTCAGAATGGGTAGGTTAGGATATTTTCTAGTGTTATGCATTAGCAATAGATTTTATTTAGGGTTATAGTGTATTACCTTTTGATCTCCTACTCTACTTTAATTCACCTTGATTCACAAGTACTATTATTCCTCTGCTAAATAGTAGAGTCTCGTTAGAGAAATTCTAAACCACCTTGGTCTCTTGCTCTACTTTATACCACCTTAATTCGCAAGTACTCTTATTCCTCTACTAAATAGGAAAGTCTCGTTAGGGAAATTCTTCGCTCATGGATATTTAGCAAATTTTGAGGATTAAATTTTTATAAGGAATGAAGAATGTAATGACCCAAAAAAAAAAAAATTAATTAATTAATCAGTAATTATTAATTAAATAATATAACATAATATTATATATATATATCATCAATAACCTTCCTAATGATTCACTCCACTAGAAAATCAAGACCCCCCAAATCTCAATTCGTCTCTCTCTCTCTCTCTCTCTCTTTCTCTCTCTTTGTACTCTTAAATTCTCTCTCCGTTCTCTCTCTTCACTCACTCACTCTCTCTCTCTCTCTCTCTCTCTCTCTCTCTCTCTCTCTCTCTCTCTCAATTTCTCATCCATTTCTCGGCGAAATTGAAGAACAGACATCATTCTTGTGCCTCAACTCTGCTCTTCAAAGATTTAACTAGAGAAATTTCATCTTTTGCACACCGTAGGCACCACTTCAGGGTTAATGTAAGTGGGCTAGATTATGTTAGGTTTCATTTTAAATATGTACGATTTAAATTGTTTATTTTTATTTTAATTATATCCATATGCCTAAATTATATTATATGGCGGGGGTTTGATCATATTTGGGTTTTTCAAAATATATTAGGGATTAAATTTAAATATGGGGAGATAATCATACACGCGTTTTTTATTTAAATCTACCAAATATATATATATATATATATGCATATATATAAAAATTTCACAGGCAAGTTATGGAATTATAATTATTATAAAAATTATGTGACATGAGTTTATTTTATTTTATCGCATAATTGAGCAAATTTGGGAATTTTTACAGTATTATATTTATTATGAGATTGATTGGGAGTAATGATGAAATTATTGGGAATAATGATGAGATTTTTACGGTGATATATCTATTACGTGTTTGATTGCGAATAATGAGCAAGTTTGGAATTTTATGCGGGATTATGCTTATTACGTGTTTGGTGGTGAATGACAATGAGATTTATTTACCAATTGTATATTAGGAAAAATGATGAGATTATGATAATATTTTATTACATAAATTATATTCATATGTTTTAAGAATCCGGATGGTTCGAATGTGGTGAATGTTCGGTACCGTAACTATAGAGGAATATTAGTGGAGTCGCACTGTTGTGGAAGTGTTGACGGTGGATAGTCGATTTGGCCTGAGAAGGGTTGTGTACACACCTGTTTCCGGACCAGATTGTGATAGACAAAATGTACTTATAGACATGATACTTTGATTTAGTCTAGTTGGTCAGCGAGACTAAGTCCAATCTTCAGACCGCACAATCCGATCATGGGGTTTAAACATGACATGCATAGGTCAAAAGGGTATCTTTTATACATATTTATATATTTATGTGATCATGATCATTTATTAGGCCTAAATTATGTTTTGAAAAAAAGTATGTTTAATTTTATTTAATTGATTTACAATTATTCAAATGCAATTTTTATTAAGGTAAAATTTATTTTATGCATTTTTATACTGTAAAACTCATATCAGTCACACAGTGGTAATAATCTAGTCCTTACTTACTGAGAGGTGTCTCACCACAATTTTTATCAAACATTTTAGATACCTTGAGGAGTATAGAAGGAATCAGAGTAGCGTAGTGAAAGCATGGGTGGGATTAGAAAGAGCGGTTCAGATTAAATATTAAATTTTTATTTTTGTATATTTTTAAATTTCCAAGGATTTGATTAAATTTGATATTCGAGATATTGTAGCAATTAAGGTTTTTAGTACTCTCGTATAAATGAATTTGAGGTCTTCCACTGTATAAAATTTGGGTCGCTACATTATGGGCCTCGACACTCGGTAGTCTTGAAGAACTAATAACAATCCCAAAACCCCCAAATCCCCAACTCCCCAAATCCCCAAGACCTTGCTTGAAATCCATGGATGGGTTGAGGAAGAATAAGATGAGGTGAAGAAGAAGAAGAAGAACTAAAAACAATCCCAAAACCGCCAAATCCTTAACTCCCAATTTTGCCATGGTAGTCGTGGCTGATCTAAGCATTCTTGTTCTTGTTGTCATTGTCAATGAGGTCCATGGTGTTTGTAACATCCTCAAAATTTTCACCATATTTTATTCTATTATTATTATTATTATTATTATTATTATTATTATTATTATTATTATTATCTATATATCTATATCCAAACCTAAGCCGCGGAACACATATCACATAACCATATATACATGTAAATACTATACAATACCAATCCAGAATATATCGACCATAGCCATACAAAACGAATCCCTCCAGCAACATCTATCCAAAAAAATACAAAACTCTGTCAAAACTCACCCTATAACCAGGGTAATCAAAATACTCTCTATCCGCGAGCCTGATCTACTTGCCCAGCTGGCTCACTTGAAAAATGTTAATGTAATGGGGTCGATGCTCAGTAAGTGGAAATATGTTATTACTAGTGTGTGACAACTAAGTTCAGAATACTGTTTAGATAATAATTGAACTATAGTACAATAATAAATCTGTAAAACATATCTTTTTTTCAAATTAAAATATAACTGTATCATCTGTGTTTTCTACTTTTCATACTGCTAATATCATACTATATTCATCATATACTGTAAAACTGTATACATATACATAACTGTGTTTTATCCCTGGAACTCTGTATGTCATGATTTGACCTCTCATGACAGGGTTGTGCGGCCCGTAGGCGGGACTTAATCTGGTCGGCCCTCCAAATAAGTCAATATACTCTACACTACCTCAGCCCAGCCAAACTGCATCCACTCCTAGGCTTGGGATTGACTACTACCTTGTCAAACCGATCCCTTCCACTCAGTGAACTGGGGAGCTGCATACTCTCCAAGCACGGTCGACGGTACCCACAGACTATTTAAGATATGTGGTTGCACTCTATCTATATCTAGCAAACGGTACCATACTCTGTATTCTTTATCTAAATTTGTTTGTAAGCTTTCCTTAGGGATCTAATACTATATATATACATATATATTCTTTTACTGTTTTCATCATGTTTCCAAAATTACCATAACGCTATCTTTTTGTATTGTAAATACTCTAATCTCTGTATACTATATCTGTAGCATCTTGATGCTATCTTTGTATATCTGTCTATATTCTCTGTCTATATATTCTGTCTGTATACTCTGTATGTTATGGTAATAGGAAACATGACATACTATAAACACTATATATACTGTTCTGTATAAAGCTATAATATATATACTGATATGAGTAAAACTGTATACATGTATACGTATATATATATATATATGTATATCTTTATGTATAATCTTTGTGAATATATGACCATATCTGTACAGTCTGTATAACTCCATATACTGGAAAAACTATATCAACTGTATATACTGTCTTTATCTATATATTCAATATAGTATGATTCACTGTAAAAACTATATAAGTTCTTCATCACATAAATATCCACTCAGGCCACACAAGTATTTAAAACTCATATTCTGTAAAAATGGGTAATAAACTAGTATGCACATATGTATAAACTCTTTGATAACATTATAAAAATCCCTAGCATAGCATATTTTCCTTACCTTAGCTCTGAAAAACCCTTACTAAATTCTGGCCCTATACCCGCAGAGTTCTCCACTCAACACCCTGAAAATAAAATCCCCTAGAACAAAACATAAGTATTTCTTCGTGTATTGTATTTCTTATAACTAAGGGAAAGACAAATACTGAATAAAATGCATTACCCTGAAATTGGGACGAAATTCATACCAACTCCACCAATGATCAGCTCTAGCAGACTTGCAGAGAATTTCTCCAGGAGCGTCGTGGTGGCTTCAGATCTTCGATCCGGCGTTAAACGGACTAGGAATTGAAGAGAGAAGGAGAGGGAGTCGTAGGAGAGAGAGAGAGAGAGAGAGAAGGGTTTTGCGCTGATTTTTCATCAAAAATCTGGGTTTTGGCAATTTATAGCCCTGGGTTTGTCGACGAGACACGTCATCTCATCGACGAGTCTTTAAGAAATTTCATCGACGAACTTCCTCCCTCGTCAACGAATTTCAGGCTGCCCCAAAACCTCTCTCGGTATTTTCTTGTCGATGAAGCTCACCTTCGTCGACGAGGTCCTGTTGCACCCTTGTCGACGAATCCCCTGTATTCGTCGACGAGGCCCTGATAAATTATTGGGGTATTTCCTCAAAGTACAATGTCGTTGACTGCCTCATTTTGTTACTGTTTCCATTTCTCTCCCTCTTTATTATTTAAATATCATTATTTTTCGGGTTGTTACATTGTTTACCTAAATCGCGTCTTCGGCCTTCTGTCCACCAGCCTTGCCGTGAATTGTGAGTCATCAACTACATCTACAGCTAACAGCGTACAGTGGTGCAAGTGACTAGATCTAGACTCTGGAGGCGACATTGCGGCAGGATTGTGGAATACACTCATACACATATGGGGTCGGAGATTGGGAATTTGGGCATAGGGTTTTAATGTTTTATGTGAAAGGGAAGGTGGAAGCAACAAGGCGAGACCCAACCCAAACTCGGGTTGACTTCTTTATAAACAGGCAGGTAATGGGTTGACCCATTTATAAATGGGTTAATTTTCATAAATCTGAACCTGTATTAACCTGGTGGGTCACAGATTACTTGTTAGGTTATGATCCATTTTGCCAAGTCTGCAAAGGAAATGGGTAAAGCATGTTGATCCCCATCATTGAATGAATATGGTATTTGAATTTGGTCAACATCTTTTTATCATAAATTGATGAATCGAGACCTACTTGATTCTTAAGAAATTTATATACATGCATATATATTCACCTTTTGACCATCTAAGGGTGGAAGACACTACCCATCCTTAGCTTGTAGAGTGCCATTTTCTAAAAAGTGAAGGGGTATTGTTGGATTTTATCCAATAATTAATTATCCTTCATTTTTGTTACTCATTATCACTAAATATTCATTAATTAATGAATTTTTATTTTTTCAATTTATTTTTAAAAAACTATACATTAATTATATATAGATTTAAAAATACATGACTTCGGTTATATATTTGGTACGTTGAATGAATATGGTATTTGACTTTGGTCATCATCTTTTATCATAAATTGATGAATCACTTGATCCTTAAGAAATTTATATACATGCATATATATAAAACCTTCAGGCTTAAGGAGACATTCACCTTTTAACCATCTAAGGGAGGAAGATGCTTCATGTCCTTGAGCATTTTTTTTTTTTTTTTTTGGGGAAAATATGACTGCAGAAAAAACAAATGGCATTTGGGGGATATATGAAAAGAAAAAAAGTTTTTCTCTGCCGAGTTTGTAGTAATGACCCATCCAATCTCACCTCACAACCTCTGTTGCATTTGGAAAACCCCCTCCCCCAAAAAATAAAATAAAAAACCTTGATCCCATGAATTAGAACCCATGATATTAATGTTTTTGGAACTTACCTAGCAAGAGATGATTCTTCAAGTTTGCCTTTTAACCTATTTTTAATTTGGGTATAATTTAACAAAAATTCTTTAAGTTCGACTAAATTGTACACTTAATTTTTTTTAAATTTAAGGTGCGATAATTTGCTATCTAAAGTTCCAATTTTATTTTCAATAAGAGGTTGTGAATGCATACTTAAATTAGAATAATACAAAAATATAAGTATCAAACTACTACAATTTTTAAAATTCAACGAGTAATGTGCAATTCAGTCAAACTTTAGACACTTTTTATGATTTTTTAATTTTTAAAAATTTAGTATAGATCTAATTAGATCTTTAATCACTGTCATGCATATTATTTCATCTTTTGCCATCGAGGAATGAACAAGGGTAAAAGTATGTATTGTCAGCATAAAGTAAATAATAAAGCAAAAATGATTATTAAAATCTATGACATAAAATAGATAGGGGCGACTTGTGACTTTAATGACCTCAAGGTCACGAGTTTGATTTCCCGTCGAGGCATTACACCAGTGAATTACTAGGGATGCATCAATGGACGAACGGCTTTCACCCTGCCTCCCGATTTTAGTACCGCACCATAGTATCCAAAGTAGCACAATGGTGGTTGTAGTGTTCGACTTATCAAAAAAATAAAGAATGATTATTCTCAAATTTTAATAGGAGAGTATCTATATTTATCATACTAGTAAATACCTATGCGATGCACTAACATATAAGAGTATATAAATTGTATGTTTATGCATTATGTTTATTCTATCACAAAAGGTAATTGTTTGGTTTAATTTAACTAATTAATTTATAAATAAACTACTAAAAATGTATTTTTGTCACGTTGACTAATAGTGTATACCTCTACAATGGGATGATTGGATCATGAATAAAGAATAAAAAATTAAATGGGATGAATGGGATGAATGGATGGTGAGAATTCGTTTTGTGAGTTAGCGGGGACCATGGACGGTGAGAGTTCTCTGTGAGTCAGTGGAGACAGTGAATGGTAATGGAGACGTGTCCTGGAGATCAAGTTGGCCGAACGTTCAACTGATGCACAGAAGCCGTGTTTGCATCCGAATTTTACCATGATAAGCGAGACATGGGGGTGAAGGACGCTGATTCATAGGTTTGGTACCGCACCAGAGGGTCCGGAGGACTCGTTGGTAGTTGGAATTCTTATGTAAAAAAAAAAAGTTAAATCATCCAATTTAGGATAATTTCTAAATAAAACATTAAATTAATCGGTTCTATTTCTAAAAGTAGACATTTTGGAAGTCGTAAAAATTGTGAAAAATAAAAAAAGAAATAAGACTAAAAATAGAAAATGCACATTCCTTTTTGTCCTTTAGTTGAGGAGCAAATAGTAATTTAAAATGTTGTCAGAACAACAAAAGTGCAAAAGAATGCAAATAAAACATATCATAATAAAAAAAAAAATTGATAACAGTTATTTTATTTAATTATCAAGTGAAGTGATAAATTAGTCATTATACTTTTAGCTAAATTTTATTTTAGTCCCTATGCTTTAAATTTTTACAATTAAAGACTAGTAATTATAAATTTTATTCAATAAAGTCATCATCTAATCGAACTTAATGATTATGAATTGGAGAGGTTCAATGATTGAAGGTCGTTCCATCCATAGGGATTAATCAGCTTGTTTGTATCCCCGTTATTATTCATGGTGACATATACATATATATATATATATATATATATATATTATTTTTGAATTATTTTATACTAATTATACACTTAAAGTCATAATTATTTCATGACAAATAAAATTATTAGATATATTTTTTTTAACGTTAAGCTTATCACCCATGATAGCGATACAATGTGTAATATCAATTCAGCACATTGTATATGTAAGAAATTTTATTAGGGTTCACTAAAGTTTTCAGATCTAATTAGGATGACAAAGTCAATTCCATGAAATCAATAAGTAAGAGTCCTTAATTATACTAATTAAAAGTTTAGGGACTGAAATAAATTTTATTTAATAGGATAGGAATTAATTTATGATTTTACTGTTTAATTATTATACTTAAAACTTTTTAAAATTTGTAAAAACAATCCTGCTATATATGAATTCACATAGCAATTTTAGTTTAATTTTTTTTCCATTCAAATACATATATAATGATTTAGTCCACACAAAAAAATTCAAGTACTAGCCCAACCTGTTGGACAATAACTAAAAATTATAATCTAGTTTTCAGTTTTTACCATAATTACTACGAAAATTAAAAACTAACAGCCCAAACAAAATAGAACACATTAATTTTTAATTAACTACTATGAAAATTAAAAACTAAGTAGACATTTGTTTTTACTCCAAGTAGATGTGTTGTTGTCATATATTATTGCACTAAATTTCAATGAAATAAAACGCAAAAACAAAAAAACATAAATGAAACAAAAAAGCTTTAGACTCTAACTTCATATTTAAAAAAAAAAAAAATTAAGAAAGTTAAGAAAGAGATGTTTAGCCATCTTTGTCCTAATAAATTTTTTACAGATCCAAAAAAAAACCACAGCCGTCCAACAAAACAAAAAGATAGAGGTGGCAAAGTAGGTTGAAACCCGACGGATGACCCATGACTTGCCCGTTTAAACCGGTGTCACGACATTCTCCCACACGGGGCGAAAACATCACCATGTGTGTGTTGCCCCGGGGTATGCGAACTGGAAAATGTAGATTTTGAAAAAGATTATTTTTGTAGAAAACAAAGTGTGATGGAGTTGCTACTAACCTTTTAAAGTGTGGTTAGAACACTTGATTACTATCTCATTAGGGGTAGAATCGGTCTGCGCTACCAAAGCCGGGCTCGAGAGTTCAGTTACATTAGGGGAAGGTATTAGCACCCCCTACGCACCCGTTCTTACGAACGGTACCTAATTAATCAAAAATTATCTCAAAAATAAATTTAATAAGCCTTTGAAATTACTCCCTTTCAAAAATCAAAGAAAATGTACAAAATAAAATATTATATGGATATACCCTCAGAATTGGGGCATATCATACTCTAAAGAGCTCATACCTCCCTTTTAAATCATCAAGATGGAAAATCGAGAAAATACTTTACAAAAATATGCTCCCAGGTTTTTAGAAATTTGTAGGATTTTGTTAAGGAAAAATATATTTTTTGTAACCTTGGGAGGTTTTTGGACTCATTCAGGATGAAAACAATTTCTCGGGACCTCAAAAATATTTTTATGGTTTTTTATGATTTTTATGAATTTTCTAAGTGCAAAAACATTTTTGTGAATTTTTTGTAATTTTTGTGAATTTTTTTTAATATTTTCTTGAATTTTGAAATAATGGAAAAATAATTAAAGCAAAATAATGAAAATCAACTCCTAAAAATATTTTTAGAATTTTTTCCTCAGTTTTCTGAATTTTTAGCATATTTTGATTTTTTTTTTTTGTGATTCGTAACATAAAAATTATTTCAAGATGAGAAAGCAATGAAAATTAGCTTGAAAAAATCTTTAGAAATTTTTTCAATTTTTCTTGATTTTTTTTGGATTTATTGTAAATTATTGATAATAAAAATAATAAATTAAACTTGTTTCACATCGGTTCAAGGGACCCAAATCGGTTTGGAGAAGAACTGGTTCAAAGGGGGGTAACTTGTTTAACGTCTGGTCAAGACTATACGTGTCATGTCTTGAGTGGTCGATGCATGTGGGTTGGAATCAATCACGTGGCGACATCTTGGCCGCTAATGAAGAGGTGATCTGACGATCCTCAGAAAGTCGCGTAGGGCTATGCAGGTGGGGAGGTATGGACGCCAGGTGTCACACAAAGGAACAAGCCGTCATTAAGGCTTCTAGTGTACACAATAGGAGTTTTTCTAATTTTATTATTAAAAAGAAATAAAACATTAAATAATACTCTTATTGGAAAAAATTTTCCAAACTAATGCTCACGCAATATCGCAACTTGGTGCTACAAGATTTAAAGGTCCAGCGAGTGAGAAACTGACACGTGGCACGGTGGCAAAGCAAATCTCGCAGCACCAAACTATGAGATTTAAAGGTCCAGCGAGTGAGAAGCTGACGCGTGACACGGTGGTAGAGCAAATCTCGCAGCATCATGGTGCGAGATTTAAGCGTCATTATTTTCATTTCTTTTTCTTTTTCTCAAATAAAATCTTTCCAAAAAGGTAACATTAACATATTATATATATATATATATATATATATATAGAAAGAAGAAAAAAAATGTCAAAAAATTATGAAACACTAAAACTAGATTCAAAAACAAAAATAAAAAAATAAAATCAGTATTTTAAATAATATTTATAAAATTAATACAAGTTAAACTTTTAATCGAATAAATGCTCATTTTTATCCTTGAATAAAAAAATAATCCTTAATATAACCCAAAAGATTAAAAAAAAAAAAATTTAATCGAATATAAATTATTTAATTTCAAAACTTACTTTTTAATTAGTGATATAAGAATAATCTTATTGTACATGCACATTGACAAATAGTAAATATAATTTTCAAATGACTGTTTTTTTTCAAATAATATATATATATAGAAAAATCATTTTTAAAAATCTAAAAATATTTTTAAAATCTATAAAATGAACCTTTGATTATAGAATTAATAGTTTTGTTTAGATGGTAATGTATAAGAAGGTTGTTCCATTAGAGTAAATGAAATGAGTTTAATTTTCTGATCTAAAAAAAATAGTAATACAACATTTAGATTTTTTTTTTATTTGTATTCATCATTAGTGGGTTATTTTATACATATATATATATATATATATATATATATATATATATATATATATGTCTGTGTGTATGTTTTCTATTCCTGTTAATTTGCATAATGAAAGAAAAAAATAATAATAACAAGTGATGATAAAAGGGAGATTTATTTATTTATTGTAAAATTGCATCATGGTTAGGGGTGAACATAATTCGGGTTTAACTGAATTAATCGATCGAGTTCGATCGGTTTGGTTCGGCTCTAGATTTAGATAATTTTGGGTATTCGATTTTCGGTTCAGGCATAGAGAGTCTTTAATTTGGTTAGTTAAATTACTCGCATTACTAATTAATTAATAATTAAATATAAATTAGTAATTTTAATATATGATATATGTTAAATCTTAAATGTTTAATCTTAAAAAGTATCTCTTTTATCAATAAATATTTTTATTAATTAAGTTGAAATTAAATTTAATGCAATAAGATTATATATATATATATATATATTATTTGAAAAAAAATCATTTAAAAATTATATTTACTATTTGTCAATATGCATGTACAATAAGATTGTTCCTACATCACTAATTAAAAAGCAAGTTTTGAAATTAAATAATTTATATTCTATTAAAAATTTTATTTTTTATCTTTTGGGTTATATTAAGGATTATTTTTTTATTCAAGGATAAAAATGAGCATTTATTCAATTAAAATTTGAACTTGTATTAATTTTATAAATATTATTTAAAATACTGATTTTTTTTTTTAATTTTTGAATCTAGTTTTAGTGTTTCATAATTTTCTAACATTTTATTTCTTCTTTCTATATATATATATATATATATATATATATATATATATATATATATATTATGTTAATGTTACCTTTTTGGAAAGATTTTATTTGAGAAAAAAAAAAGAAAGGAAAATAAGGACGCTTAAATCTCGCAGTATCATGCTGCGAAATTTGCTCTGCCACCGTGCCATGTGTTAGCTTCTTATTTGCTGGGTCTTTAAATCTCGTAGCACCAAATTACGAGATTACGTAAACATCAGTTTGAAAAATTTTTTCTCAATAAGAGTATTATTTAATATTTTATTTCTTTTTAAAAATAAAACAAGAAAAAACTCGAAATGAGTGATTGCGAGGTAAAAAAAAATGGAGAATGAAGTGAGGGTAGAGTGGCCGAAGATAGGGCCATGCGAGCTGGGAGTTATGGAGATTAATGGAGATAAGGGAGATCCCGAGGGTAATCTACGAGAGACCGTACCTGCAGTGTGGAGAGATCGAGAGGGGCAGTGGGAGAATAGGCAATGATTGGTGGAGATTTTGGGCAGGGGCGAGGTCTTTGTGATGAAATGAGTAGAGATGCCAGAGATGCTACTGCGATGGCGACCTGTGGACGAGGCTGAGGGATGCCGTGAGTGAAAATCTAAGAGGGTCTGTGAGGGTGATGAGGACGATGGTGAGGAGATCGTGAAGGTAGCGGTGGTGCTATAAGTGGCTGCGAACCGGTGAGATGTCTCGGCTTTCGCTGGTGGTGATGTGTGGCCGAAGCTAAGGTGGTGATGACGCCGAGTGAGGGGCTGCCAGAACTGGTGAACGGTGGAGTTGTGTGTGCGAGTGATAGACAGAGAAGAGAAGATGTAGGATAACAGTGAGTGTGAGTGAGTGTATAAAGTTCGTGAGTGAGCGTGTGCATGGAGTGTGTGCAGGTTTTTGTGTGTGTGTGTGTGTGTGTGTGTGTGTGTAGGTGTGCGTGAGTGTGGGCAGTGTGTGCAGCGTGTGGTGGTTGCCGAAGATAGTCTCGCGACGATGCGTGCAGAAGGCGCGTAGGCAGAAAAGCCGCGACGGGATTTGGTCGGCAAAGCGGTTGGAGGACAAGTTGAGGACGGCAAGGTTGACCAGGAACTGGATTTCCGGGGAATGGCTCTGGCGAAGATGTTGCAGGAGAGGCCGAGGGCCTGAAGGTTGGTGCAGTTTGACAAGAACGGTGAAATGGAACCCTTGAGATTGAGATTGGTCAGGGAGAACTTGTAGATTCAGCCATTGTTGCAAGTGGCGTCTTGGATGTAGGAGGTGAATCCTGTGAAGAAACAGCTCAACGAAGGAGAGAAAAAATTCTGAATCTCATTCATAATAAAAAATATTACATCCACAAGAATATATATCTGAATCTGAGTAACTAACAAATTAAAAGAATAACAAAATAGATTAAGTTACAATGATATGCTGTAAAATCTAACTAAATTTGCAGCTAATTTATTTAACACTCCCACTCAAGATGGATGGGATTGAGTATGAACATCAATTACACCCATCTTGGAAAGTAATGAAGCAAAGAAATGAAGTTTGAGAGGTTTTGTGAAGATGTCCGCTAGCTGATTTTGTGAAGTAACTTGCAAAGTCTTGATAACACCAGCTTGTAATTTTTCCCGAACTATATGGCAGTCTATTTCTATATGTTTTGTTCTCTCATGGAATACCGGATTAGCAGCTATATGTAATGCTGCTTGATTGTCACAAAAAATCAAGGCTGGCCTTGTATGTTCAATCTTTAAATCCTTAAGTAATGAAATCAGCCAAATTACTTCGCAGACGGTAGTAGCCATGGATCTATACTCTAATTCTGCAGATGATCTAGAAACCGTCTTCTGTTTCTTGGATTTCCATGAAACTAAAGAATTTCCCAAGAAAACACAGTAACTCGTGACTGATCTTCTGGTTTCCATGCAACCTGCCCAATTTGAATCACAAAAGGCCTTCAAATGCAAGTATGAAGAAGATGAAAAAACAGACCTTGACCAAGAGTAGCTTTAATATATCTCAGCACCCGATATGCTGCAGTTAAGTGAGGTACCCTTGGCTTGTCTATGAACTGACTTAGAGCTTGAACCGCATAGGATAGATTTGGCCTTGTAATGGTTAGATACAATATCCTCCCAATTAATCTTCTGTGGGCGTGAGATCTTCAAGTAAGTCCTCTTCTTCTGTACTCAACTTCAGGTTTTGCTCCATAGGGAATTTGACTGCCTTAGAGGCTATATAACCTGAATCTTTAAGAATGTCCAAGGCATATTTCCTTTGATAGATGGAAATGCTCTTTTAGACCTTGCTACTTTTATTCCCAAGAAGTACTTCAATTCTCCTAAATCTTTAATTTTAAATTTGTCATGTAGAAAATGTGTCAAATCCTTAAACTCCTGTAAATCATTTCCTGCCAAAATCAAATCATCTACATATACTAAGAGAGCAGTGTATGACTCACCATTACCCTTAGTGAAGAGGGAATAGTCTACAAGTGACTGTTTGTAACCAAATTCTGTCAAAGAAGTGGAGAATTTTGAGTACCATTGTCGTGATGCTTGCTTGAGCCCATAAAGAGATTTGTTTAGCTTGCATACAATATTCTCCCCCTTTCTATCAAATCCAGGAGGCACGCGCATATAAACTTCTTCATGAAGATCTCCATGAAGAAAAACATTATTGACATCTAACTGATGGAGATGCCAACCTTTGATAGCAGCAATGGATAGGATGCAGCGAACACTGACCAACTTAGCAACAGGACTAAGTATGGCTTGTACAATAATATGAAACTGATTTTCAAAAAAAGTAACAAAAGACTTCAAGTAATAACTGGCTTGTGCCTTAGATTGCATTAAGTATAACCAAGTGCATTGGGTATGATCATCTACAATGGTCAGAAAATACCTTGCACCATCAATTGATTTAGTAGAGAAAGGTCCCCAGATAACACAATGCACAAATTGAAAAGCTATGGAACACTTATTATTGCTGTTTGAAAATGACAACCTCTGCTGTTTAGCAAGAGGACATATATTACAATGACCAGAATTTGATTCTTTTATTTCAAGGACAGATTTATGCAGCAAATCTAGTCTAGGCTTGGATGGATGTCCTAATCTATAATGCCAGACATCAAAATCAGAAGTATTGGCAAAGAATGAAGAAGGTACAGTGAGTAAGCTATTATTATTGAAAAATGTATTGGAAACTGACATAGCTAAATGTTTATTGAGGAGATGATAAAGACCTGCCTTCTCTTCACCCAATCCAATCATCCTCCATTTTTGTAGGTCCTGTATGAAGCAATATTTGCCATGAAAAATGATACAACAAGAAATGGATTTAAGAAGTTTACTGGTAGAGATTAGTTTATAAGCAAAAGAAGGAACAACAAGAACATCAGTGACTAGCAAGTTAGATGTTAAACGAATTGTTCTAATGTGTGTAACAGGAACAAGAGCACTAGTAGGCAATTTCACAGTTGTGTTGATGGAAGTTGTTATAGAAGTGAGAGAATGGATAGAATTTACCATATAATCAGTGGCTCCGGTGTCAATAATCCATGTGAGACTAATTTTCTTTATGCCTTGAGTGCAAACAGTAGATGAACAAGAAGGAATACCTGTCATTGTAGAGAAGAGATGATCTTCAAAAAAAGATCTTGTATTGTGGGTGAAAGGTCTAGTAACTTGAGCAACTGAAGGCTGTGGCTGTATTTCAGGTGAAGGATGCATGATTGCCATGATCTGCCTAAGTTGTTCTTAAGTGAATGGAAGTTGCTGCACTTCACTGGATTGCTCAGTGTTGGTTGTCAAGATTACTTGATTTGCTGAATGAGCATTGTGCTTGTACCTTGACTTATAGCCTGGAGGATACCCATGTAATTTGTAACATTTTTCAGCCATGTGTCCTAGAAGTCCACAGTGGGAACACACAGGTCTTTCTTTCTTGCCATGACTCTGTTTATTTCCTTGATTTCCTGTAGCTCTTCCTAGCATAGCTATTGGTTTAGTAATAATCACTGAACTAATCTCCCTTTGCCTCTCTTCTTGCACGAGCAATGCAAACACCTTGTTTATAGGAGGTAAGGGATTGCTTAGAAGGATTTGGCTTTTAAGATGACCATATGACTCATTCAGGCCCATCAAGAATTTCATTACATAATCTTGATTCTGGTAATCAACCAAGATTTTCAAAGAAGCAGGAGATGTTTCGGGAATTGGCCTGTAACTCATCAGTTCATCCCATAAGGATTTTAATTGTGTGAAGTAATCAACAATATTCATCTGATCTTGTGTCAAATAGAAATGGATTGCTGTAGCTAGAAGATCCTAGGTCCATTAGTCAAGGAGAATCAATCTTCAAGTTCAATCCATATATCCTTTGCTGATTTGATGAACATCACACTGGAATAGACATCATCAGACAGTGAATTGAGAATCCATGACTTCACAGTGTCGTTACCTCGTTTCCAGGTGGCATAATTCACATCAGTAGAGAGAGGAGCTTCCAGAATTCCATCAATGAATCCCAGCTTGTTTTTGGCATTTAGTGCCATTGTTACACACATGCTCCATGTCTAAAAGTTGTCTCGAGTAAGAACCTTATTTACTAGGTGCAGGTTTGGACCATCACTGCTTTGGAAGTAATAAGGATTTGAGCTCTGATCAACATTGGAGTTAATAGGAGAACAAGAAGTATCCGAAGGAGTTGCAGAGGAAGCCATGAGAGAAGAATTTCTCTAATTGCTCTGATACCATGTGAAGAAACAGCTGAACGAAGGAGAGAAAATATTATGAATCTCATTAATAATAAAAAATATTACATCAACAAGAATATATATCTAACTTTGAGTAACTAACAAACCAAAAGAATAACAAACAAGATTAAGTTGCAATGATATGCCGTAAAATCTAACTGAATTTACAGCTGGCAGCTAATTTGTTTAACAAATCCATTGCAGAGGTTGGCAAAGGTGGCTTTTGTTTAGTTCAGGGGGCTGTTCGTCGAGTACTAGCGAGCACATAAACACCCAGAACCACCAAACCCGTAACCCCATATGATAATATTTATATATAATCAAATAGAAATGGGAGTGAGAAAGAAGGAAAATCAAATTCCCAACAAAAGAAACATAAAACACATAAAATCAAGATCTACGTGATCAAGCGCTAAAGCAACCCCAGATCAGAAAGAAAAACCCAAAAACTCACATAAAAACTCATCTAAATACAAAGAAGGAGAAGAAAAGAGGAGATCGCAAAGTCGAACTTAAGCATCAGCTCTAACTAAATTTCCTTCGCCTACCTGCATAACTAAAGATTGTAACCAGCGTTGCACTTAGGAGACCTCAACAGTAATGCTTGAATTCTTGTGCCGATTACTGGCCATATCGGTTGGTCATGCATTCACCGAACGACAATTTGGCCTGAATCTACTCACACACAAAATGCAATGGATCAAGGCTACATGAGCTGACAGAGGAGTGAGAAAAATGGGATAGAATTAGGTGTCTCCGCCTGTGAATAAGGGTTGTGAGGCAAGGAAGGGAGAGCAGTGCTCTATGTGTGAGTGAAGGACCTCTGCGAGGAGACAACCAGAGAGAGATGGGAGCTTTAGAGTGCGGTAGATGGTGTAGGGAGGTCAGGAAGAGCGGGAGATTGGTGCACCGGACTCGTACTGAATTGGAGAATATGAATACTATAGTAAATGGCGATGACTCATACTGGACATTGGAACCCGAGTACCATAGAAAATGAGGATGACTTGTGTTAGACTTGCAAATCCAAGTACCATAGCGAAAAAGGAAATTCGTACCGGGCATGGTGACTCGAATACCAGAGTAAATGAGGAGAACTCGTACAAGGCATGGTGACCTGAGTACCATAGCAAATGAGGAAACTTGTACCGAGCATGGTGACCCGAGAACCATAGAAAATAGAAACTCGTTCTGAGCATAGGAACCCGAGTACCATAACAAATAGGGGACTCGTACTGGGCATGGGGACCTGAGTACCATAGAAAATAGGGAACTCGTACTGGGCGTGGGGACTCGAATACCATAGAAAATAAGGGAACTTGTACTGGACATGGGGACCCGAGTACCATAGCAAATAGGGAACTCGTACTGGGCATGGGGACCTGAGTACCATAGCTAATAGGGGACTCGTACAGGGCATGGGGACCCGAGTACCATAGTAAATAGGGAACTCGTACTGGGCATGGGGACCTGAGTATCATAGCAAATAGGAAACTTGTACTAGGCATAGGAACCCGTGTACCATATCAAATAAAGGACTCGTACTGGGCATAGGGAACCAAGTACAATAGCAAATAGGGAACTCGTACTGGGCATGGGGACCCGAGTACCATAGAAAATAGGGAACTCGTACTGGGCATGGGGACCCGAGTATCATAGAAAATAGGGAAATCGTACTGGGCATGGGGACTCGAGTATTATAGCAAATAGGGGACTCGTACTGGGCATGGGAACCCGAGTACCATAGTAAATAGGGAACTCATACTGGGCATGGGGACTTGAGTACAATAGCAAATAGGGAACTCGTACTAGACATGGGGACCCATGTACCATAGCAAATAGGGGACTCGTACTGGGCATGGGGACCCGAGTACCATAGCAAATAGGGAACTCATACTGGGAATGGGGACCCAAGTACTATAGCAAATAGGGAACTCATGCTGGGCATGGAGACCCGAGTACCATAGCAAATAAAGAACTCTTACTGGGCATGGGGACCTAAGTACCATAGCAAATAGGAGACTCAAACTGGGCATGGGGACCCGAGTACCATAGTAAATAGGGGACTCGCACTGGGCATGGGGACCCGAGTACGAAAATTCTAAAAAAAATCATCTAAATGTTGTAGACATATTTTGGGATTCAAAGACTTGTGCCCCAGTCTCTAGGGTGGACGAAACAATTTTGGAGAAAGAATTAATTTGTCTTGAAGACCATTGCCCCAATTTCAAAGTGGTCATTTTGTGTCTAGGGTCAACTACCATAGTTTCAAAGCATGTCATTTTGTGCCTGGGGACAGCTACTCTAGTTTCAAAGCATGTCATTCTATGCCTAGGATCACTTGCCCTAGTTTCAAAGCATGTCATTCTATGCCTGGGGTCACTTGCCCCATTTTCAAAGCATGCCATTCTATGTCTAGGGTCAGTTGCCCCAGTTTCAAAGTATGTCATTCTGTGCCAGGGGTCAGTTGCCTTAGTTTCAAAGGATGTTATTCTGTGCTTGGGGTCAGCTGCCCCAGTTTCAGACATTAGCAAGACCAGAATGACTCAGTCCAGTCTACCAAAGGATTATTCAATAGCCTATTTAGTAGGACAAGTATGAATGAATGGTCCTCTATTGCTATATATATGCATGTTGCTTCTTGTGATACTAGAATGCAAGGATATATGAATATTACATGAGATGATGTGTATATAGTTTGTATTTTATTTTCTATGCAATACATGAAATGCATGTTGATGCATGAACTTTCTTCTTCCAATGTGCCTGTAATCAACAATCTCAACCCTGTCTTTGGCCATTTTTCAAATTCCAATCAATTTGAGGGTCTCTGAATTGATTTGTTAAAGATTCAACCTGTCATTTGCCCCAGTTACATTCTTGGCCAAGATTTTAACTTCTACTCTGATGTGCAGATACTGGGACTGGCTATAGTGAAGCTCAAATCAGAATTTGCCCTAGTTGTCACTGATCATGGCCAAGCTTTCATCCCCTAACTTCCACTCTGACACAAAGGAACCGGAACTGGCTATAGTGAAGCTCATCATGGAATTTACCCCAATTACATGCATCTATAACTACTTCTGACGATATTTTCAAATTTGACTCAAGCAAGCCAATCTCTAAACTGGCTCCCAAAAAATCGGTGAGCTTTGCGGGATACTCCTTTGACTATCCAATCATTTTTTTAGAGATTTTGAGGGACGAAAAGGATTTTGAGGATGAATAATCATGCATTTTGGACATCAATTTGTAAAGTCAAAAGGTCATATGCACAAAATAGATGTTTTACCATATTCATGCTATTTTGAAAGGAAAATTTCATATCAGTATTTGAAAGTCATGTGATATTGATGTCAGTTTATCATGCTGAATAACTGACTCTCTCCCTTTGTCGATTGCCCTAGTTTTGTTGAAGGAAATATTTCCCCTTCTGTCTTTTGTTGGGAAGCCAATGTTGCTTTCTTCTCCTAACTATTGTCCATAGTTTAATGAAGCTTTACCTCTATTTTGATCCCTAGATAGACTTTGAGACTCGAGACGAAACGTAGGCCTAAGGACATGGGTTCTCAGAAAAATAAGGAAACAAAGGCTCAAAATTTCCCTTCCCCAAATGATATCTTCTGCCTCAGTTTGTGGCAAAGTTTTACAAAGTATTGACCGAACTTGTCATTTGAACAAGCTGCCGATGTACCCTTTTGGGATTAGGTCATTAAGTAGTTCAGACTCAATGATTGAGTTTGACATGTCATTTGTGACAACAATGCGTACCAATTTTGTCAAAACTTTCATTTGGACCTTAATGTAAGCTTAGGGGTATGGGTCAAAGAAGAAAGAGATATAATAAAACTCAAACTTTGCTAAACTTTAAAAGGGTAATCATTGGTCAAGGATCACAGGTGATGTATGTCCCTGATTTTTCTTTCTTTCTTTCTCTTTTCTCCTTTTCACATCTCCCTTTTTACTGTACCTTTCATCATCTTTTTATGGAAGAATCTTTAGATTTATTTTAGTTTGAACTCCCTTTGGGATCAAATCCTTTTAAAATTGCCCTAGTGTAGGGTGTTATCCTTTGACGGTGTTAAATTAAGAATTGAATATCAAGAGCTCAAAGGGATTAGCAAGGGGTTTTTCATTTCTCGATCCTCTTTCTAGATAGTAGAAAAATGGTTTGCCATCATTTTAGGTAGTCAATTATTGTCTCATATAATTTGTCGGACCCTTGAAAACCCTGATCCCAGTTTAATCTTTGGGAAAATGACTTTTTAGAAGAAAGTGTTTAACATTCAGGCTCAAAAGGTGTAACAAGTGATGAATTAGTATTGGGTTCTTTTTCTGGGAAAACTAGTCGACCAAGGATGACCCTCTATCATTTGATCAAAAAAAAAGTGATGAGCAACATAAACTTATGGAACAATCAACACCATTTCATGGTTTCTTGAGCAAAATGCTTTTTTGACGTGTAAATCCATAGGCTGAGGAAAATCGTTTCTTCTTCTTTAACCTCCATTTTCTGGCTTACACTAACGTCTATTTCAGGTTCATGAATACTGGTATTGTTATTTTCCTTATTCTAGCATGAAACATGAGCAAATAAAATTTCGCAATTGAACTCTTGATGCAAGTGATATACGAAAGTGTATAGCCTCATTTCATTAGTGGGAATGAAATTCTCTGAGACAGAAATGTCACAAGATTACAAAGAGAAAATGAAAATAAAGAAGAAAAAAGCACCATATGAAGTGGACGAGATAGTCAAAATTCTACCAATTTGTTTTTTTGCTTTGGAAGCAAGAAGGTAAACCAATTCATTCAAGACATATCTGATATATTCCTCTGCTCGACCCTGGCTCCCAGACCTTCTCACAGCATGCTAACCACTTCCTTCCCTGTGATTGGGTAGAGGATCACTCTAAATTCCAGACTGTTTGTCATCAAAATGCAACCACCCTGCATCTTTCGAATCTAATTTATGTTTGAATGCCCAGCAACGCTCGATGGTATGCCTCGGGGAATTGGCATAATACAGGCACCGAGCATTTGAGTTATACCATTGAAGAAGGGGATGCCGCATAGCTATTCCATGGATGACCGAGATGAGATTTCTTTCAAGCAATTGAGGGAACAGTTCTGAATAGGACGTAAGGATTGGTTCCACCCTATTAGGACCCCTTCCTTGTGTCTGAACATTTTGTTGGGTTGGTGTGGGCCTAGAAGAAACAATCTGGGGCCTTGCACCTCTATGTGCTATTTGGTTAACAAAACTACTCCTAAGCCCCTGGCATCGGCCCCCTGATAATGTCATTCTCATATCATATGGGCTTCTTTGTTTTTCTTTCTATCAACCTAATTAGAAAGGCTTAGCTCTGTCTCTACACACTTCGCTTTCCCCCTATTGATTGCCCCTTCAATTTGCTTTTTGGTGACTACCCAATTGGGACCATTCTAAGGGATACTTCTAAGAAGATGGTCAACATGAGGATTTTTGAGAGGGTTGTCACATAGACAAACTACTTTTGTGTTTTTAACCGAGGGGTGATCCTATGTTGTCATATCTCACCCTTGATGAGAGTACCCGTTCGTCTTCTTCTCTCTACTCTTTGAAGTTAAAGCTGCATTATGGTTGTAATTAGCGATAAAAGTGCAAGTTAAATCCTTCTATGTGTGATTTTTTACTCGGCCGTACTAGCTTAAGGCTTCCCCAGTCAAACTATATTGGAAACGGTAGGTGAGCAAATCATCACTGTCAGCATGTGTCGCTATCTTTTGGAAATACATCCCTAGGTGAGCTAAAGGGAATTTGGACCCATTGAACTTCTCAAATTCCAGGATGTTGATCTTTAGGGGGAAAACTGAGTCTGGCTCCAAACCAGGGTTACCAGTGTCTAATGGATCAAAAACGTTTGCTCCCTCCAAAGCTAGCAACTACTCTTTCTCTATTCCCTTTTCATGACTTATTCCTGAGATGGGGGTTTGTCCTTTGCTTGCTTCTTTAACTACTTTTTCTTCTGTGGTATTAATAATTGGCAATATATGGACATTTCTCTTTGGTTGGGAACCCGAGTCCTGGGTCGTCACGACAAATGTGTGCAAGCTCGGGCCCAAGTTGGCCAGCAACTTCGCCAACTATGATGAAGGACCTTCACTAATAGGTATAGATTACGGTGGAAGCATGGGCTTGCTTTCAGGATCCTATCTTGGGGGTTGCACAATCTTGCATGAAGAGGTGGTTATCCCTATTAATTTGATCATTTGATCCTTAATCTCTTAAATTTATTGATAGATCTTCTCCTGACTCTGCTCAAGAGCTTTTATATGGCTTTCTAATTGATTCCACATGATCTCGCCTTTTCTTCTGATGTTGTAAGGGTGTGGGTAGAGGCGAGCTCAATGTTGGGATCCCAGACTTTAATTTAGCCTGATTTTACAAGAAGCTGGAATGTGATTACTGGCCCATTCGAGAAGAATATGCATGGATCATGTGTGAATTTATGCATGGATGCATGTAATGCAACCTAAATAATCATTTGGCCAGAGTTCCGGAAAAAATCATATTCATTGTTGATCTTGGGAATGATCCATTTTCCCTTTGGCAGGGTACTTTGGGAAATAAAATTTAACTTTCCATAAATGAATTGGGCTCTTTTCTGAAATATTGGCCAAGTGATATGGATGCCTAAGTGGATGCAGCATGTACCACACAGCACAAGACATATCAAGACATATATACAACAGACATGGATTACAATATGCGGAGAAGGATGTAGCTTCTTTCCCGATCCCGGGGGAGGTTTGTATATACACAGGATTCTCCGAGGCTCTATCCTAGGTGAAGGATTCAAGGTACAATATATGTGGTTAAGCTCTAATTCCTATTGACAAAAGATTCCCAGATTGAAACTCCATCCTTCCTCACAAAGGTCCGGACAAAGTTCGCATTTAGCGGAGTGGTTTGCAGGTCTCCATAAGCTCTGCCACATGGGGACTAACACTATTACACTCCTTTCTAATCCTTGTAGGGAAAGCTCGGGCATAGAGCTGTAAAAGTGTGTGAGTTCAATTTTAACCTGATCCCTCTACCCCACATTCATCCACATATTTATTTAAAAACATTATTCACAATTAAATACATGCTAAACAAAGTACTCACAACAAATCAAATGCTTAAAAGTATGTACGACTAACCACATGCTTGTCAAGGTATTTACAACTAATCATATGCTTATCATGGAAAGTATTCATAAATATTCACATGCTTTTTCAAAGTAAACAAAGTATTTGCGACTAATCTAATTTATATAATTATTCATAACACACATGCATAATCGAATTATCAATTCGTAAAAAATGAAAGGAAGTACTCAAAAGGTTTATTATATTCGAAATTGGGATAATTGACGACTAATCACTGGCTCGAATCTCATGTATCCCTAGCGGAGTTGCCAAGCTATCGCGACGTTCTCCTATGCGGGGCGGAAACACCACCATGTGTGTGTTGTCTCGGGGTACATGAACTGGAAAAGGTGGATTTTGAAAAAAGATTATTTTCATGGGAAACAAAGTGTGATGGAGTCGCCACTAACCTTTTAAAGTGTGGTTAGAACACTTGATTACTACCTCATTAGGGGTAGAATCAGTGTGTGCTACCAAAGTCGAGCTCGAGAGTTTGGTTACCCGAGGGGAAGGTATTAGCACCTCCTACGTGCCCATTCTTACAAATGGCACCTAATTAATCGAAAATTATCCCAAAATAAATTTAATAAGCCTTTGAAATTACTCTAAGTTATTTAGGTGTAATCCCAAGGGGGGGGTGAATTGGGTATTTTAAAAATTCTTTAAAACTTATTCATCACTTAGTCCTTATGTCTAAATTTAACCAATTACTTATCAAGTTCGTGTGAGATTATTCAACAAATATACATGCAATGTAAGCAATGATATGTAGTGCGGAAAGTAAAGAGATAAGGGAAGAGAGAATGCAAACACAGTTTTTACGAGGTTCAGCCAACCTGGCCTACGTCCTCGCCTTGAGCAACCCACTCAAGGATTCCACTATAATCCTTGCTCCTTAAATTGGGACGAAACTTCCCTTACAATCTGCTGCTTACAAGAGATACAACTCTCTCCTCAAACCCGGATCACAACCCAAATTGTGAATACAATGAAATCTATAAAACACTCAAAGTTGCTTCCAACAAAGCTAGTGAGTTCAATTCAAATTCCTAATACATAATCATATGATAAAACTTGAAGTTTAGAATGTATGAAACGATACAATCGTTTATGAATGATATGCTTCAATAGTCAAATTCTCTTTTATCAAATCCTCCAAAATATTTGTATGAATAATAGCCTCGAAGACAAGATGCACAAATATCAAATATGATCTTGTTAAAAAATTTGTCTTGGATATTGTAAAGATCTAAATT
Organism: Malania oleifera; assembly: GCF_029873635.1. NCBI lineage: Eukaryota > Viridiplantae > Streptophyta > Magnoliopsida > Santalales > Ximeniaceae > Malania > Malania oleifera. The sequence continues at coordinate 37,099,721 of NC_080421.1, read as the reverse complement.
AAAAATCGTTCTTTCAACTATTCAATTATACCATTATCTTTGTTATATGCAAATATATATATATATATATATATATATATATATATATATATATATATATATACGATATGTATTCCAAAGATAAAAAAAAAAAAAAAACCAATGTAATATCATTCATAAAATATCCCTAAATAAAATATATATTTACGAACACCAAGGATATTTAATCAAGTGTTTAAATATCTAAAATATAGATCTTTTAACAGAACACACACTTGAATCAAATCTATTTAACTAATAATGAAACCCTTTATCAAGTACTGAGATTATCTAAATAATCTATATATAAAGTATACTCACTATCTATTCCTAAGCCTATTTCAGCAATAGATTTTGAAATGAGAAGTTCTTTGAAAAATATATATCAATGGCAAAATAAAACTTTCTCAAGTAACAAACTTGTCAAAAAAAAAAAAAATCTCTATATGGTTAGGAACACTCAAGATCAAACTCTCTAACAATATTCAATAACACATGGTGATATGAGAAACTCTTGAAAAACACTAAACAGATTTACCAAACCTCAATACCAAGTTGAAATCAAGATGTGTAAATAGATTCCCTTTGATTTTCTGAGTTGATTTGCCCAAGCTTGATGATTGTAAGTTAGAGTGCAAGCAATCGTATATCAAGATGTTCAATTTTTTTAATTCTCTTTTCAACAAGATGTTCTCTTCTCTTCTCGTTTGTCTTACCTTCCATACTAGGGTTTAGAAGTTCAATGTATAGGTGTCTTACCCTTAGAATTAATCTTGACTGTTGGATTAAAAAATATATCGCAAATTTTCTTAATAAAAATTAAATTTTAAAATTTCCCCCCAATTTCAGGTGACTGAGGTCGAGTGCCCAGGTGACTGAAGTTCCTTAGTGCTGTGAAAAATCAACCTAGATACAGGGTCAGGCGACTGAAGTTAAGTTCAGGCTCCTGAAGTGACAACTTCAGGTGACCGAAGTGCCTCGGCCAGATTCTGTGTTTCACCATTAATTCTTCAAGCGATTGAACTTAATCTTCGGTCTCCTAAAGAAATTCTTCAGGCAACTAAGGTTAACTTCAAGCTACTGAGGTTCCCATTTTCTGAATTTTCTCTTTCTAGTTTAAAAATCTTCTTTGCTCTCTTTCTTAGCTCCTTTATAAAAATATTTTCCAGGGTTTTAAAAATATTTCTAAGTCCATAAATGTCCTCTAATGATGTTCATGAAATGCACGAGTCCTAAAGTCATTCTAGGGTATATGTTGAGCCTCAAATTAAATCATATGAAAATGTAAATACATGAGTTCTAAGTGCCCATTCCCATTATGTTCTTGAACTTGGTACTTGCATCTTCATTCTTGTACTCTTTGAGTTTCATGGATCTGCCAAGTTGTGTATACTTTATTATTTATGGCTTCCATGACTTGTTATCCTTTTGTACATACTTAATATAGTTCATATTCACAATCTCAATGCACAAATCAAATACCAAGTGATTTGTCATTATTAAAACAGGATTGGACTCATAGAGTCAACAATCTCTCCTTTTTTTATGGTGACAAATACACGATTAAAAAAAATAGATAATGGGTTACACCTAATAAGGCTCCCCTTCAAATAACGCATTAAATATTCAATAAATGAAATATGCTCATGCCAAATGAAATATGTTCATGTTCATACACACGATGTTTAGCTTGATTCCAAATGAAATATGCTCATGTTCATATACAAGTTGTTTAGCCTAATTCTTCTCCTATTTTCACAATTAGTTTTGCCAAACAATTTTTGCTTCTTATTTTTCAAATTTTTTTGCTATTATCCTTCTCCCCCTTTGCTTCCAACAATATTTGCTCTTAATATTTATTTAGTGATACTAACAACATTTTTGCTCCTTTTAATTTTTGCTCCTTAATTTTCTCCCTCTTTTGACATCAACAAAAAGGTGTATAAAAAATAGTGCATGAGTGTACATAACCTTATGTTCTTCTTCCATTTGAAATCTTAAAGTTTTAAACTTGTTCAACTATCAGATTTGACAAAGAAAAATTACTTCTCCCCTTTTTACATCAACCATCCCCCTTGCTAATGCATAAATCTATGTTGTGGAATGTAAATTGCATTGTGAACATACATAGTGTGCCAAATTTTAAAGATTATATGAGGATACCAAATTCTAATTAATGCGATACCAAATGTTTACATCTTAAGTGACATTGCTCCCCTTGAATTGTCATCTAATATAATTCTAGGCAACCTTTCGACTATGCATCAAGCCTAATTCACACCTAATTTGGATAAACCTATCCTCCGCAAGTGGTTTCATGAATATATCTGCCCATTGTTCATCCATGCATACAAAATCAAGTGTCACATCTTCTTTTTGCATATGATCATGAAGAAAATGATGTCTTATCTCTATATGTTTAGTTCGTGAATGTAATATAGGATTCTTTGAGATGTTTATTATACTTGTATTATCGCATATTATAGGGTTTGTTTCATAACTTAATCTAAAATCCTTTAGTTGTTGCTTTAGGTATAGAATTTGAGTACAACAACTACCTAGTGCTATGTATTCAGCCTCAGCTGTGGAAAGAGCAACTGAATTTTGCTTCTTGGAAAACCAAGAGACAAACGAATGTCCTAAGAAATGACAAGTACCATTTGTGCTCTTCCTATTCACTTTGCTACTAGAAAAATCAACATCTAAATAGCTGGCAATCTCAAAAGATGTATACTTAGGATACCACAATCCAATTTCCACGATTCCTATCAGGTATCTAAGTATTCATTTAATAGTTAGCAAGTGTGACTCTTTTGGTGCAGTCTGAAATCTTGCGCACAAACATACACTAAACATTATGTCAGGTCTGCTGGCAGTCAGATAAAGTAAACTACAGATCATTCCATGATAAAACTTGACATCTACTGGTATACCTTGTTCATCCTTGTTTAATTTCAATGAAGTGCTCATAGGTGTACCTAGTATTTTTCCATCTTCCATATTAATTTTTTTGAGTAGATCTCTAATATACTTCAATTGATTTATGAATATTCCATGTTTTGTTTGTTTGATCTGAAGTCCTAGAAAGAAATATAGTTTACCCATCATGCTTATCTCAAATTCATTTTACATAGTATTAGCAAATTCATTACATATTTCTTTATTTATGGCTCCAAAAATGATGTCATCAATATATACTTGCACTAGGAGCATGTCATCTTTCTTAGTCTTTATGAACATAGTTGTATCTATCTTTCCTCTGGTAAATCCATTTTCTAATAGAAAACCGCTTAGCCTTTCATACCAACCTCTAGGAGCTTGCTTTAAACCATACAAGGCTTTTGTTAGTCTATAAACGTGATTTGGATTCTTATGGTTTTCAAATCCAAGGGGTTGTTCTACGTACACTTGTTCACTTATGTAACCATTTAAAAATGTGCCCTTGACATCCATTTGATATGATTTGAAATCCTTAAACGTTGGATAGGCTAAAAGCATTCGAATGGCTTCCATTCTAGCTACAGGTACAAAGGTTTCTTAAAAATATATACCTTCTTCCTAGTTGTATTCCTGAACTACTAGTCTAGCCTTATTTCTCACAACTATTCCATGTTCATCCTTTTTATTTTTATATATCCATTTTGTTCCAATGATTGACTTATCCTCAGGTCTAGGAACTAATGTCCATACTTTGTTTCTCTCAAACTAGTTTAGTTCTTCTTGCATGGACAACATCCATGATTCATCCTCTATAGCTTCACTCACATTCCTAGGTTCTTCTTGGGATATAAATGTGAAATGACCACTCAAATTCTTAAGATAGGATCAAGTGGCTACTCCACATAATGGTTCACCTATTATTTGATCAATGGGGTGATTCTTTATGTACTTCCATTCTCTAGGTGGTTCATTAACCTCATTTTCAATGTGATTTGTTTCAATGGATGGTTCCTTAATTTCATTTTTCTTTTCTGAATCATTTTCAATGGATAGTTTCTCAAGTTCCTTGTTTATCTCAATTTCATCTTCATCAGTTCTTTTGGAGAAGGGGTTTGACTCGTCGAACACAACATGAATATATTCTTTAACTGTCAATATTCGTTTGTTATTTATCCTATAGGCTTTACTATCTAAGGCATACCTTAAGGAGATACCTTCATTAGATTTCACATCCAACTTTCCTAGATACTCACTGTTTCTTAGCACAAAACATTTATAACCAAAGACATGAAAATATGACATGTTTGATCTATGACCATTCCATAATTGGTATGGAGTCTTATTAAGTGATGGTCTAATCAGAACTTTATTTAGAACATAGCAGGAAGTATTCACTGCCTCAGCCTAAAAGTACTTAGATAATTTATGTTCATTAAGCATAGTTCTGGACATTTCTTGTATAGACCTATTCTTCCTTTCAACTACACCATTCTGTTGTGGTGTTCTAGGGGCTGAAAAGTTATGGGCTATTCCTAATGAATTGCAATAGTCTTCCATGCCTTGATTTTTAAGTTCTCTACCCTTATCACTTCGAATTTTAGTGATAGTATATCCCTTTTCATTTTGGATTTTCTTACATAGGTTTATGAATTGTTTACACGCTTAATCTTTGTGACCTAAGAATAGTACCCATGTATATCTTGAGAAATCATCAACTATGACAAATGCGTATGATTTTCCTCTTAAACTCTGAATTGGGTTTGGTCCAAATAAGTCTAAGTGCAGTATTTGGAGTGGCCTAGTAGTGGAGATTTCTTTAGTCTTAAAGCTTGTTCTTACTTGTTTTTCTAGTTAACATGCATCACAAATTTTATCTTTCACGAATTTAGTCTTAGGCAGTCCCTTAACTAAATCTTTCTTAACAAGTTTTGAGATTAAATCCATGTTTGCGTGTCCTAGTCTCCTATGCCAAATCCAACTAATTTCATTCATAGTATAGAAGCATGTCACACTCAGTGAGGTCAAGTTATCAAAACTGGTGGTATATATGTTTTCATGACGCTTAACAGTGAACAATATCTTATTATCAATTTTGTGTTCAACAGTGCACTTGTCATGTTCAAAAGACACTTTGTAACCTTTATCACATAGTTGGCTTATACTCAATAAGTTGTTCTTTAAACCATCTACCAGTAAAATATCATCGATAATTAATGACGAATCATTACCAACTTTACCTACACCTGTGATCCTTCCCTTAGCATTATCTCCAAAAGTGACAAATCCTTCATCCTTGGGTGTGATGGATGTGAACTTCGCTTTATCCCCAGTCATGTGACATGAACATCTACTATCCATATACCATCTGTCTTTTGAGGATGATGATCTTAAGCATATTTGTAAGACACAATCAGACAACTAGTTTTGGTACCTAGATTTTTTTGGGTCAAAGGGGGGTTAGTGCTAGATTCTCCTTTTACTTTCCATACCTTCATAATTTTGACATCTTTATTTTTGAAAGGACATTCAAATTTTATGTGACCCAACCTCTTACATTTAAAACATGTAATATTTCTATGATAATCCTTAATTGGAACATATGATTTTGACTCTTTTACAAAATATCACATGTAAAGATGTCTTTGTTTTAGATTTTCTTTCCCATTAAAACCAACACCTTCATTTTCTAGGGAATTTCTTTGAGCTCTTAGGATTTTTTCAAAATTATTTTATCCTTCAATAAATTTACAAATAATTTTAGATTTATCTTTCAAATCCTTTTCTAACTCCTCAATTTTCAAATCTTTGTCTTTTATGAAAGATGCATGAAATTCAATTTGGCGCTAAACTAAACTTGAAAGTTCTTTAACTTTACTTTTCAACTCAAAAATTTTCTTTGTTTTCTTCTCAAGAATTTTAATAGAGTACAGGCATTCTTGTTTCAGTTCATCATATGAAATCATGTCGTTTTCATTTTTAGAATCACTAGAATAATATGAAGATGATAAGAATAATGATTGTACCTCAAGGTCATCATGTGCCATTAGACACAAATTGGTAGTTTCGTTATCACTGGATCCTGATTCTGAACAACTAGTGTTGTGCGTATCCCAACTGACTTTTAGCGCCTTCTTCTCTTTCTTGGAGGCTTTCATTAATTTAGGACATTTGGGCTTTATGTGTCTAACCTCTCTGCAGTTGTAGCATGTCAGTGGATCTTCCTTCTTTTTCTTCATGCTTGACTCTCCTCTTTCTGATTTTGAGTTCTGGAATTTTCTGTTGAACTTCTTATTCTTCCTCAAGAACTTTCCGAACTTCTTAGTTAGCATGGCCATGTCATCATCTGATTCTGAGTCACTTCCCTCACTTGAGTAGCTTGATGATGCCTTAAGTGTTGTGGTTTTCTTTGCCTTATTATGCTCATTTTTCCTCTCATTTATAGCAAGCTCATAGGTGATAAGCTTGCCAACTGACATCTCCTTGAGATTTCTCCCTTCTGCTATAGCCGTAGCTTTCGCTTCCCACACTAGTGGTGGTCCCTTGAGTATTTTTCTGATCAACTCATAAGTAGGGTAAGTTTTTCCATGTGCATTTAAAGAATTTATGATGTGTGTGAATCTAGTGTACATGGAATGTATAGATTCATCAGCTGTCATTTTAAATGCTTCATATTCACTGGTGAGCATGTCTATCCTATTGTATTTTACTTCCTTAGTGCCTTCATATGTAACTTCTAATTTTTCCCAAATTTCTTTAGCCGAATTACATGCCATTACCCTATTAAATTCATTTACATCTAATGCACAGAAAAGTAAGTTCATCGCAATAGCATTTATTTGCATTGATTTCCAGTTCTCTTTAGTATATTCATCTTCAGTTTTAGGAACATTTATCTTATCAATTATTTTCATGGGAACATGATTTCCCTTAGTGACTATTTTCCATACCTTCCAATCTATGTTTAATAGGTAGATGCTCATCCTACATTTTCGATAGGTGTAATTTACACCATAGAAAATTGGTGGTCTAATGGATGAGTGTCCCTCATCGAATGGAGTTACACCAATGTGTGTCATGTGATCTTTTTACAAATAAACTATTAAGTCTATGTAAACCCACTCTGATACCAAATGTTGATTTAGGTGTAATCTTAAGAGGGGGGGGTGAACTGGGTATTTTAGAAATTCTTTGAAACTTATTCACCCCTTAGTCCCTATGTCTAAATTTAACCAATTACTTATCAAGTTCGTGTGAGATTATTTAACAAACATACATGCAATGTAAGCAACGAAATGTAGTGCGAAAAGTAAAGAGATAAGGGGAGCAAGAATGCAAACACAGTTTTTACGAGGTTCAGCCAACCCGGCCTATGTCCTCGCCTTCAGCAACCCACTCAAGGATTCCACTATAATCCCTACTCCTTAAATTGGGACGAAGCTTCCCTTACAATCCATTGCTTACAAAAGGTACAGCTTCCTCCTACTCCACTACTTACAAGAGATACATTTCTCTCCTCAAACTCGATTCACAACCCGAACCATGAATACAATGAAATCTGTAAAACACTTAAAGTTGCTTCCAAAGAAACTAGTGAGTACATTTCAAATTCCTAATACATAATCATATGATAAAACTTGAAGCTAAGAATGTATGAAATCATACAATCATTTATAAATGTGTTAGCTTTATTGTGATCCCAAGAAGGGGGGTGAATTGGTATTTTTAAAATTTAATCCCTAGGTAAATATTCTAACACCAATATGTTCACAACCCTATGGTCAACCTAGTGCAAGTAATGTAAATATACTATAAATTAAATAAAGCAGTTTAATCGACAACACATGCACCAGAGAACAGTAAAGTAAGAGTGACACATAGAGATGTTATCGAGGTTTGGCCAATTGTCTACATCCCTGCCTTGGCTAATAAGCACAAGGATTACCACTATACTTACTCACTTAAACAGGTGGAGTGGCACCTAAACAAACCAGGTCAATTAGCACAGGGCTGACTTCAACCTTTACAACCAATCCTTACTGAACTGGATTACCGCCCCCTCGGGTCACGCCTGGAAACACTCAGATTTTACAATCATCGGTACAGTGATTGTGCTTTCGTGTAAAGTAGATATGTACCCCAAATGCGCTCAATCATATACACCACAAGATGATTCAATATGTAAGCTCAATGTGGTCTAATATTTCAACTCTCAAATATATTTGCTATCAGTATAATGAGTGTGTGAGAGTGTCAACAAGCAATCTTTGTATCTCAAGATATTCAATCAACGGGTGCACACAAACATATCAAGTAAGTCTCAAAAATATCAACCAGTAGGGTATCTCAATCACGTAGATGTCAAATAATGTATATGATTGGTTTGTAAAAGATTTTTAATCTTTGTATTCAGCAAAATAATATTTAAGTCAGTGAATATTGCAACAAAGATTAATATCACAAACACAAATATCTTTTCAGAAATATATCGAAATGAATCACCCAAGATATTTGAGAATGTTTTTGAAAATGTTTTTGCAAACCAAAAACAAATACAAGCTTCCTAAGATATTCCAACACAAATGCAATACTCAGAAGCTTAATGCAAGTCGTCTTAGGATAGACTTATTAGCAAAGCCCCCTAAGAACACTTAGGTTTATCTCTAATTAAAATCGATTCAATTAAACATGAATGGGAGATCAAATCCATTAAAACAAACACTCAATCAACTTACAGAGGTTTTAAGCAATTGAAGAGGGTAAGTATGAGTGATTTGAGTATGAAAATGAGTAGTAGGATTTTTCAAAATAAGAGAGAATTTCTCAATATATTTTTCTAATATGTTGCTAATTTTCCCAAATGAAGGGGTATATATAGACACCCCATGAATTATAACAGTTGCCGACATAGCCGGGATTATTAGAAAAGATGTAATGACATTTAGTAATTTTAACCTTGTTAAAAAATAGTTAACCACGGAAAAAATGCAGGGACACGTAAGAGCATCGGTCGCCTAGGATGGGTTAGGTCGACCGAAGTTCTTATGGCTCGGTCAACTGGGCCAAAAATGAACTTCAGGGTCAGTCAACCGGACAAGTATGTCCGAGGTGATTTTTCCAAATTAGCGAGCTTCGATCGACCAGGTCTAGAATGAATTAAGCTGGTTGGTCGACCAGGGCAATGGATTCCCACACGTGGGAACTTGGTTGACCAGGTTGGTGTAGTTCAAAAGTCTCTCGGTCGACTAGGAAGTCAAACTGTTGACTCCAGGGTGGTTTGGTCGACCAAGGTCAAATAAGCTTTAGGAGCTCGGTCGATTGGACTGTGGTCAACTTGTTGACCCAGACCGGTTCGGTCGATTGGGGTCAAAATGAACTTCCTAGGTCGGTCGACCGAAGGTGCACAAAATGTGCATTTCGGTCTTAATCATTCACATTCACCCTATTCAAGTGCCTAACATATACAAGTGCAATGGTAAGTGTCCTAAGGTCTTTTCTAGGTCCAGTTTTTGTTAATTTTCAATTTTAGTCTGAGCTTACCTATTAGACCATGCATGTGATGTGTGTGATGATTATTACATGCAAAACCCTAATTACTATTACAAACCAATTACACAAATGAACTATATATTACAATATAAAATGAACTGGGTCTTGACTCTTCACTTTTTCTATGTGCATCTTGATTTGACAATATAAGTTCTTGTACACAATCTCAAAGACCCATTAGATATAATGAGTATTTTTCATAATCAAAACCGGGTGTGACCTATAAGGTCAACATTTTTCCCCTTTTTGATGATGATAAACACAATTAGCAAAAATATAGGTTTTAGCCTAAGAAGGCTCCCCCTATCAATATGCATCCAATTTATTTTAGCCAAATTACTTTACCCAATTATTTTTGCATCTCCATCTACCCCTTTTTTGCAACAACAAAAAAGGCTATAAGAATTAAAGGTCTAGGTAATGGGCAAGTGTTACGTTTATACATTAGAAATTTTGGAAAGATTTTAAAAAATTTCGTCAGAGTGCCGTTTGTAAATCGGACTTTCCAAAATAAATCCTATATAAATTGTAACCTGTTTGAGTTTATATAGCTTACCAGTTTATCCACAACTGCTCAAACAGTCCAGTATGGTCCAACAATCAAATATAAATTTCAATATCATCATGAAGTAGACCAAGGAGTTGTACATTACAAGTAATAAGCAATATCCATTACATCCAATATGATCATGCTATAGATATAAGACATGTGCACACAAGCAATGATCAACATTTACAAAGTCTAAGGCAAGAAGACATATCAACAATGATATTGGTTGCTACGACTTGTTAAATTTCACTTGAGAGCTCCCCCTAAATTTATGCAAACTATAAAACATCTAAGAAGCCTCTCTACTGTACATTAGACCTAACTCACTTCTAATTTGTATGAACCTATCTTTGGGAAGTGGTTTAGTGAGTATATCCGCTCATTGTTCATTAGTGCATACAAACTAAAGAGCCACACCTCCTTTTTGCACATGATCACGAAGAAAATGATGTCTAATCTTAATGTGTTTAGTTCGTGAATGTGAGATAGGATTTTTAGAGATGTTGATTGCACTAGTATTATCACATTTAATCGATATTATATCATAGTGCAATCTAAAATCCACAAGTTGTTGTTTCATATAAAGAGTTTGGGCACAACAACTTCCAGTTGCAATATATTCAGCTTCGACTGTGGATAAGGCAACTGAGTTTTGTTTCTTGGAGAACCAAGAAACAAGAGATTGTCCTAGATAATGATAAGTGCCGCTGGTACTTTTTCTATCAACTTTACTACTGGAAAGTCAGCATCAGTATAATTAATAATCTAAAAAGTAGTATGCTTAGGGTTCCACAAGCCTAACTCTATAGTCCCAACTAGATACCTAGGGACTCGCTTAACAGCTTTTAGGTAAGATTCCTTAGGAGCAGCCTGAAACCTAGCACACATACACACACTAAACATAATATCAGGCCTACTAGCAGTGAGATATAGGAGACTCTCAATCATGCCACGATACAATTTTACATCAACAGGGATTCCTTGCTCATCTTTATCAAGCTTAATAGAAGAGTTCATAGGTGTACCAAGAATTTTGCAATCTTCCATATTAAATTTCTTTAGCAAGTCCCTAATATATTTATATTGGCATATGAAAGTTCCATGATTAGCTTGCTTAATTTGTAGCCCTAAGAAGAAACTAAGTTCACCCATTATGCTCATCTCAAATTCACTTTGCATGCACTTGGCAAACTCATTACACAATTCATCATTAGTTGCTCCAAAAATGATATCATCCACATAAATTTGAACAAGGAGCATATCATCATTTTTGGATTTGATGAAAAGTGTAGTGTCAATCTTGCCACAAGTAAACCCATTTTCTAGTAGAAAACCACTAAGCCTCTCATACCAAACTCTAGAAGCTTGTTTCAATCCATACAAGGCCTTAGACAACCGGTAAACATGATCTGAATATTTATGATTTTCAAAACCGCGTGGTTGTTTTACATATACTTCTTCCTTAATAAATTTATTTAGAAAAGCGCTTTTAACATCCATTTGAAACAATTTAATCTTTCGAAAAGCGGCAAAAGAAAGTAGCATATGGATGGCTTCTAACCTAGCAACAGGAGCATATGTTTCATCAAAGTCAATCCCTTTCTGCTGGTTGTACCCTTTGGCAACTAGTCTACCTTTATTCCTAGTTACTACCTCATTCTCATCTTTCTTATTTCTATACACCCATTTAGTTCTAATAATTGTGTGATCATTAGGCCAAGGAACTAGAGTCCACACTTTGCTTCTTTCAAATTGGTTAATTTCTTCTTGCATGGACATTACCCAAGACTCATCCTCTATGACTTCTTTAATATTTCTAGGTTCTTCTTGGGATAAGAAGGCGGAATGATTTACTAGATTTTTTAAGGAGGATCTTGTGGCTACACCACGGGATGGTTCACCTAAGATTTGATCAATTGGATGATTCTAATGAATTTCCACTCTCTAGGCAACTTTTGATTTTCATTATCTTTAGATGATTTTTCATTTTCTTTTGGGTTTTCACTTGCATTGTTTTCAATTGATAATTTATCTAAGCATTTTCTAATATCAATATCATCTTCATCATCTTTCTTAGAAAATGGATTATTTTCATCAAACACAACATGAATAGATTCAATGACAGTTAATGTTTTTTTGTTGAAAACCCTATATGCTTTGCTATTTAGTGCAAAACCTAGGAAAATGCTTTCATCAGATTTAGAGTCAAATTTTCCTAGATGTTCATTATCTCTAAGCACAAAGCATTTACAACCAAACATATGAAAATAGGAAATATTAGGCTTATGATTGTTCCACAATTCATAAGGGGTTTTATTAATTGATGGTCTAATCAACACCCTATTCATAACATAACATGCAGTATTAATGGCCTCGGCCCAAAAATATTTAGGTAAGTTATATTCATTTAGCATAGTTCTACCCATTTCTTGCCGTGACCTATTCTTTCTTTCTATCACACCATTTTATTGAGGTGTCCTAGGTGCATAAAAGTTATGTGATATGCCCTCTAAGTCACAATATTTTTCTATGCTTTCATTTTTTAATTCGGTGCCTCTATCACTTCTTATATGAGTTATCTTGTATCTCTTTTCATTCTAAATTCTCCTACAAAGTTTGGTAAACTATTCACATGATTCATTTTTATGTGCAAGAAACAACACTCATATGAATCTAGAAAAGTCATCCACAATTACAAAAACATAAGATTTTCCACCAAGACTTTACACAGAATTAGGTCCAAACAAATCTAAGTGAAGCATCTCAAATGGTCTAGTAGTAGATATAAATTTCTTTTTCTTAAAACTAGATTTTGTTTGCTTACCCATTTGACATACATCACAAATTTTATCTTTTACAAAAGACATTTTGGGCAAGCCTTTTACTAATTATTTTCTAACAAGTTTTGACAATAAATCCATGCTTGCATATCCTAAGCACCTATGTCATAACCAATTAGCTTCATTTACAGTAGAAAAATATGTCACTTGTTGTGAAGCTAAGTTATCAAGAGAAGTAGTATAAACATTTTCATGACGATCAACAGTAAAAAGAACTTTGTGATATGATTTATTTTCTACTATGCATTTGTCATTTTCAAAAGATACTTTATATCCTATGTCACACAACTAACTTATACTAAGTAAATTATGTTTTAGTCCATCAAGCAATAAAACATTATCAATAGTAAGAGAGGAATCCTTACCAACCTTACCTACCCCGATGATGCATCCTTTTGCATTGTCGCCGAATGTCACATAGCCCCCATCCTTGGGAACAATTGAAGTGAATTTATCCTTGTCGCCAGTCATGTGCCATGAGCATTCATTATCCAAGTACCACCGGTCCTTGGAGGAGGATGATCTTAGGCATACCTACAAAATATACTAAGTAACTGATGCTGGTCCCCAAATTTTGTTGGGTCCATTAGGGTTAGTAGTCGGATCTCCCTTAACTACCCATATTTTCCTATTTCTAACACGCTTATTCCTAAGTGGACAATCAAATTGAATATGACCAATTTGTTTGCATTTAAAACATCTTATTCTACACTTAGGATATTTAGGAGGAATATGATATTTTGACTCACGTGTAAAATGTCCTAAGTAAAGATCAGGTTGTCTAACATTTTCAATCCCATTAAAACCAAGACCTTCTTTACTTAAGGAGTTTCTTTGGGCACCAAGTAATTTTTCAAAATTTTGTTTGCCCTCAGTGAATTTGAAAATGATTTTAGAACTATCCTCCAATTTTCTTTCAATCTCAAGAATAGTAGCATCTTTTTCTTTTAAAATAGAGGCATAAGAGGTTTTTGCCATATTAAAAAATTTTGACCAATTTTCACATTTCTTTTTCAAATCATTATTTTCTTTGGTTATTTTGCCTAACAATTTAGATACACGAATATATTCAAGTTGCAACTTTCTAAATGTAGGCATGCAATCAGAATCACAATCATTAGATGAATAATATAAAGATAATGAACTAGAAGGCAATACCTCATCATCATGTGCCATCAAGCATAGATTGGTGACCTCTGAGTCGCTATGGTCTGATTCTGAGTCGCTGCTGCTAAGCTTATCCCATGATGTCCCAGCTTTCATGACTTTCTTCTTTTTTTTAGCCTCGTTTTTCCGTAGTGGGCAATCTGGTTTAATATGCCCGACTTTGTTGCAGTTGTAACACGTGGGAGCATTTTATTTTTCTTTTCTTTTACTTGAGTCTCCCTTTTCAGTTGTAGACTCCCTGTATCTTTTATATGGCTTTCTATTCTTCCTAAAGAATCTGCTAAATTTTCTGATTAGCATGGTCATATCCTCATCAGTGTCAAATTCACTGCATTCACTAGACGTGTTTGTGGAGATTTTTAATGCAGTCAATTTCTTAGCCCTATTATGCTCATTAAGTCTTTTATTTATGGCTAATTCATAAGTGATTAGGAAACCTATCAATTCATCTAGGGTCATGGCCTTAAGGTCTCTACCCTCGGCAATCATCGTAGTCTTGGCTTCCCAAACAGGAGGTAAGCCTCTAAGAATCTTCCTAATCATCTCATATGTGAGATAGGTCTTTCCTAATGCATGTAGTGAGTTTATGATGTGTGTGAATCTAGTGTACATGCTTTGAATGGACTCACCTACATTCATCCTAAAGGCCTCATACTCACTGGTCAACATGTCTATCCTATTGTCTTTCACAGCCTTAGTACCCTCATATGTGACTTCTAACTTATCCCATATTTCTTTTGCAGTAGAGCATGTCATAATTCTGTTAAATTCATTTACATCTAGATTATAGTACAAAATATTCATTGTAGTAGCATTTAAGCTAACAACTTTTATATCATCATCATTATATTCTTCTTCAGTCTTAGGAACTCTAGTCGTGCCCTCGGTTTTCAGAGGGACATAATTTCCCTTAGAGACAATCCTCCACACCTTCCAATTAGTATTCTAAAGATAGATGTGCATCCTCTATTTCTAGAAGGTGTAATTAACACCACTGAAAACAAAAGGTCATGTGGAAGATGGTCCCTCAGGGAAAGGGGTCACAGACCTATGAGCCATATGTGATCTTTTGCAAAATAACACCTAATCTATGCTACGTGGCTATGATACCAATTGTTAGCTTTACCGTGATCCCAAGAGGGGGGGTGAATTGGTATTTTTAAAATTTAATCCCTAGGTAAATATTCTAACACCAGTATGTTCACAACCCTATGGTCAATCTAGTGTAAGTAATGTAAATATACTAGAAATTAAATAAAGCAGTTTAATCGACAACACATGCACTAGAGAGTAGTAAAGTAAGAGTGACACACAGAGATGTTATCGAAGTTCAACCAATTGCCTACGTCCCCGCCTTGGCTAACAAGCACAAGGATTACTACTATACTTGCTCACTTAAATGGGACGCCTAAACAAACCAGGTCAATTAGAACAAGCATGACCTCATCCTTTACAACCAATCCTTACTAGACTGGATTACCACCCCCTCAGGTCACACCTGGAAACACTCAGATTTTACAATCAAATAATATCAGTACAATGATTGTGCTTTCGTGTAAAGCAGATATGTACCCCAAATGCACTCAGTCACATACACCACAAGATGATTCAATATGTAAGCTCAGTGTGGTCTAATATTTCAACTCTCAAATATATTTTCTATCAATGTAATGAGTGCGTGAGAGTGTCAACAAGCAATATTTGTATCTCAAGATATTCAATCAACGAGTGCACAGAAAGATATCAAGCAAGTCTCAAGAATATCAACCAGTAGGGTATCTTAATCACGTAGATGTCAAATAAAGTATATGATTGGTTTGCAAAAGATATTTAATCTTTGTATTCAACAAAATAATATGTAAGTCAGTGAATGTTGCAACAAAGATTAATATCATAAACACAAATATCTTTTTAGAAATATATCGAAATGAATCACCTAAGATATTTGAGAATGTTTTTGCAAACCAAAAACAAATACAAGCTTTCTAATATATTGCAACACAAATGCAATACTCAGGAGCTTAATGCAAGTCTTCTTATGATATACTTATTAGCAAAGCCCCCTAAGAACACTTAGGTTTACCTCTGTTTAAAATTGATTCAATCAAACACGAATGGGAGAGCAAACCTATTAAAAAAAACACTCAATCAACTTACAGAGGTTTTAAGCAATCGAAGAGGGTATGTATGAGTGATTTGAGTATGAAAATGAGTAGTAAGATTTTTCACAATGAGAGAGAATTTCTTAATATATTTGCTAATATGTTGCTAATTTTCTCAAATGAAGGGGTATATATAGACACCCCATGAATTATAACCGTTGCCAACATAGCTGAGATTATTAGAAAAGATGTAATGACATTTAGTAATTTTAACCCTGTTAAAAAATAGTTAACCACGAAAAAAATGCAAGGACACCTAAGAGCACCAGTCGACGAGGATGGGTTAGGTCGACCGAAGTTCTTATGGCTCAGTCAACTGGGCCAAAAATGAACTTCAGGGTCGGTCGACCAGACAAGTATGTCCGAGGTGATTTTTCCAAATTAGCGAGCTTTGGTCGACTAGGTCTAGAATGAATTAAGCTGGTTGGTAGACCGGGGCAATGGATTTCCACACATGGGAACTCGGTTGACCAGGTTGGTGTAATTCAAAAGTCTCTCGGTCGACTAGGAAGTCAAACTGTTGACTCCAGGGTGGTTCGGTCAACCAGGGTCAAATAAGCTTTAGGAGCTCGATCGACCAAACTGTGGTCCTTGTTGACCTAGACCGGTTCGGTCGACCAGGGTCAAAATGAACTCCCCAGGTCGATCGACCGAAGGTGCACAAAATGCGCATTTCGGTCTTGATTCATTTCACATTCACCCTATTTAAGTACCTAACATATACAAGTACAATGGTGAGTGCCCTAAGGTCTTTTCTAGGTCCAGTTTTAGTTAATTTTCAATTTTAGTCTGAGTGTACATATTAGACCATGCATGTGATGTGTGTGATGATTATTATATGTAAAACCCTAATTACTATTACCGACCAATTACACAAATGAACTACATATTATAACATAGAATGAACTGGGCCTTGACTCTTCACTTTTTCTATGTGCATCTTGATTTGACAATATAAGTTCCTACACACAATCTCAAACACCCATTAGATATAATGAGTATTTGTCATAATCAAAACCAGGCGTGACCTATAAGGTCAACAAAATGATATGCTTCAACACTCAAATTCTCTTTTATCAAATCCTACAAAATATTTGTATGAGTAATAGCCTCGAAGACAAGATGCACAAATATCAAATATGATCTTGTTAAAAAATTTGTCTTGAATATTGTAAAGATCTAAATCAAAAATCATTCTTTCAACTATTTAATTACACCACAATCTTTGTAATATGCATATATACATGATATGTATTCCAAAGATAAAAACAAACCAAGGTAATATCGTTCAGAAAATATCCCTAAATAAATAATATATTTATAAACACCAAGGATATTTAGTCAAGTGTTAAAATGTCTAAAATATAGATCTTTTAACAAAACACACACTTGAATCAAATCTATTTAACCAATGATTAAACCCTTTATCATGTAGTGAGATTATCTAAATAATTTATGTATAAAGTATACTCACTATCTATCACTCAGCTTATTTCAACAATAGATTTTGAAATGAGAAGTTCTTTAAAAAATATATATCAATGGCAAAATAAAACTTTCTCAAGTAACAAACTTGTCAAAAATAATAATAATAATAATCTCTATATGGTTAGGAACACTCAAGATCAAACTCTCTAACGATATTCAATAACAAATGATGATATGAGAAACTCTTGAAAAACACAAAATGGATTTACCAAACCTCAATAACAAGTTGAAATCAAGATGTGTAAATAGATTCCTTTTGATTTTTTGAGTTGATTTGCTCAAGCTTGATGATTGTAAATTGGAGTGCAGGCAATCGTATATCAAGGCGTTCAAGTTTCTAATTCTGTTTTTAATAAGATGTTCTCTTCTCTTCTTATTTGTCTTAACTTCCATACTAGGGTTTAGAAGTTCAATATATAGGTGTCTTACCCTTAGAATCAATCTTGATGGATTAAAAAATATCTCGCGAGTTCTCTTAATAAAAATTAAAATTTTAAGTTTTCCCGCAAGTTCAAGCGACCGAGGTCGAGTGTCCAGGCGACTGAAATTCCTCAATGTTACGAAAATTCAACCTGAATACAGGGTCAGGCAACTGAAGTTGAGTTCACGCTCCTGAAGTGACAACTTTAGGCGACTTAAGTCTTAGGTTCACGCGACCGAAGTGCCTTAGCCAAAGTTTGTGTTTCACCATTAATTCTTCAAGCAACTGAACTTAATCTTCGGTCTCCTGAAGAAATTCTTTAGGCGACTGAGGTTAACTTAAGGCTACTAAAGTTCCCATTTTCTGAATTTTCTCTTTCTAGTTTAAAAATCTGCTTTACTCTCTTTCTTAACTCCTTTATAAAAATATTTTCCAAGGTTTTAAAAATATTTCTAAGTCCATAAATGTCCCCTAATAATATTCATGAAATGCATGAATCCTAAAGTCATTGTAGGGTATATGTTGAGTTTCAAATTAAATTATATGAAAATGTAAATACATGAGTTCTAAGTACCCATTCCTATGACGTTCCTGAACTTGGTGCTTGCATCTTCATTCTTGTACTCTTTGAGTTCCATGGATATACCAAGTTGTGTATACATTATTATTTATGGTTTCCATGACTTGTTATCCTTCCATGCATGCTTAATATAGTTTCTGTTCACAATCTCAATGCACAGATCAAATATCAAGTGATTTGTTATTATCAAAATAGGATTGAACTCAGAGAGTCAACAACTCCCATCCAAAAATCAAAGAAAATGCACAAAATAAAATACTATAGAGGTATACCCTCAGAATTAGGGCATATCATACTCTGAAGAGCTTATGCCTCCCTTTTAAATCATCAGGATGGAAAATCGAGAAAATACTTTACAAAAATATGCTCCCAGGTTTTTGGAAATTTGTAGGATTTTGTTAGGTAAGGAAAAATATAATTTTTTGTAACCTTGGGAGGCTTTTGGACTCATTTAGGATGAAAACAATTTCTCAAGACCTCAAAAATATTTTTATGATTTTTTTATGATTTTTCTAAGTGCAAAAACTTTTTTTTTTTTAATTTTTTGTAATTTTTGTGATTTTTTAATATTTTTCTAAATTTTGAAATAAAAAAAATAATTAAAAAAAATAATGAAAATCAAGTCCTAAAAATATTTTTAGAATATTTTCTTGCATTTTTTTTGAATTTTTAGCATTTTTTGATTTTTTGTGATAGCATAAAAATTATTTTAAGAAGAGAAAGTAATGAAAACCGGCTTAAAAACATTTTTAAAATTTTTTTTCAATTTTTCTTGATTTTTTTTGGATTTATTGTGAATTATTATTAATAAAAATAATAAATTAAACTAGTTCCATATCGATCCAAGACACTCAAATCGATTTGAAGAAGAACCAATTCAAAGGGGGTAACCTATTTAAGGTATGGTCAAAACTATACGTGTCATGTCCTGAGTGGTCGATGCATGCAGGTTGGGATCAGTCACACGGTGACATCTCGGCTGTTGGTGAAGGGGCGATCTGAAGATCCTCAAAAGGCCGTCTAGGGCTATGTAGGTGGGGAGGTATGGATGCCGGGTATCATACAGAGGAGCAAGCCGTCATTAATGCTTCTGACGCATGAGATCCTCACCGTTGGCACAGAGCGATGATCCGACGATTGCGGGATGGCCACGTGAGGCACTGAAATGAAAGGAAGGCAGGGTGCCACGTGTGATACGAAGAATGGGCAAGCAGGCATCATGATGGGTTTGGCTGAGAGATAGAGAGGCAGGCAGTGAGGTATGGGAGAATATGTGCAAAAGCAATGAAGAGTGGAAAAGAGGACATGTGGAGAGAAATGAGCGCTCGTGAAGATAAAAAATTGAGAATGGAAAGAGGGTAGAGTGGCCCAAGAGAGGGTCATGCGAGCTAGGAGTTATGGAGATTGACGGAGATAAGGGAGATTACAAGGGTAAGCTGCGAGAGACCGTACCTGCTGTGTGGAGAGATCGAGAGGGGCAGTGGGAGAATAGGCAATGATTTGTGGAAATTTCGTGCAGGGGCGAGGTCTGTGTGATGCGATGAGCAGAGATGGTAGAGATGCTGCTTCAACGTTGATCTGTGGACGAGGCAGAGGGATGCCGAGGGTGGAAATCTGAGAGGGTTTGTGAGGCTGACGAGTAGGATGGTGGGGAGATCGTGAAGGTAGTGGTGGTGTTGTGAGTGGCTGCGAACCGGTGGGGGTGAATCGGGTTTTTAAAAGTTTCTTTTAAATCTTTTTACAAATTCACTATCAACTAGCAATCACATAAGAATGATTTTATTTTTAATACTTAATTAAACCAATCTCTATACTTAATATCAACACAAACCAAATATTTTCAATAATGACAACCAGTGAACCAATCAATCAAAAATAAGATATTTAGCCAACACAAAATTTGCAATAGCACTTCACTTAAAACTTAGCGTAGAGTTTGATTATAACCATATATTTATGGATTTTATGCACTTTATTTTAACTAAGGTTTCTGTAAATGATTGATCGGCGTATTTCTTTTAAGGTTTTTGCGAAAGATTAATCAACGTGCTCTCTTAAATTAAAAGTTTTTCTCAATTTCAATATTTTAACTTCCTGCACTTAGATGCACAATCATACAATTTATATATGCAGAAAAATTAAAGAGTAAGGGTAGAGAGCAACACAGAGTTTTTACGAGCTTCGACTTATGCCGAACCTACGTCCTCGTCTTAGGCAAGACCATCTAAGGATTCTATTATAGCATTTCTTTACGAACACAACAAACCATTACAATCCCTCCTTCAATTAGGGTGGAGCCCCCTCTTCAAAAGATACCCTATGCTCGGTACAACGATCTAATAACCCTGAATCATCAAAAAAACAAATAAACAAGAAAGAATTTTTGTGTAAAAGAAGTGGTCTCAAATAGGGCTGGTTAGTACAAGAATAAACACAGCTAATACTTCAAAGTAAAGATCAAAAAGAATAGAATTGAAGCTCAAAGAAGTATGTCACCAGGATTCTTGCTTTGATTTGCATCAAACCTCATAAGATTAGTTTTCAGATTAGTGATCAAAGACTCAGTTTATTTTAGAAAATTCTCAGTAAGAATATGTGTGCAAGAGGGCTTTGAGAGAGAGTGAGCAATATAGCTTGAAAATTGATTTTCATTTCTAAATATTGATTTTATTTGAGAAACCATGTATTTATAGGATTAAAAAGTGTTAAATTCGTGTTGCCCAAATTACTTGGAGTGTTTCCAAAGTTTATAGGATGTTTAGGGCACAAGTAACTCGATTTTGTAATTTAAAAACCTGTTTTGAAAACTAGTCGTTTGAGGGTCATTTGCCTGAGCCCTTCAGGGTCAATCGACTGATACTTCACTGCTTTTTCAAAATCAGTTCAGGAAAATCTTCAGTCACCTGAACAAACATAGGTCAGTCACCTGAATAGTTATAAAATATGTTTTTGAGGTTTGTTTCCAAAATCCTTAGCCATCTTGCTTTGATACATTTAAAAAGCATTTTCCGGGGTTTTCAAAGTAAGGTCTCTAAGTCCATATCAACCCCTAATGAGCTCCAAAACATTCAAAATGATATTTATAATGATATACTTACGTAAGACTTCCTAAAGACTTAAAAACTCTCTAAGCTTGAAGTCTTTATGTATATCTTTGTTTTGAATCCTCTTAGACTTAAGCTTCAATAATCTTTCAGTTTCCACATATTTTGAACATCTTGGTCCTCTTAAGTTTTCTTTTGATCACCTTATTGATGAAGTATAGCTTTTTGGTACTTGTGATCTTGGACTTTCATTTCTTTGAACCTTTTGAACTTTGTCATACTAGGTTTCCTAAAATATCATCACTTAAACAATAACTTGTTAAATTTAACTTTATTTGGTATCATCAAAATAAGATTTTAAGCCTTGTAATGCAAACAGTCTCCCCCTTTTTGATGATGATAAGTAAGGAGCAAAAATGAGTAAGCTTTAAAAAGGCCCCCCCCCCCCTTACAATAAGCATTAACTTAACAATATTTGTAATATAATGATCAATATCAATTTCAATAGCATGCTCATATACATCATTTCATAGTTGAACCAATATTCAGCAATTCATATCAATTCATTGTAAGCCATATACATGCTTAAGTATGCTGGGTCATGCTCAACTTTCACCCAAAAATTCTCCCCCTTTGACATCAATCAAAATGAGTTAGATATCAAGAAAAATATATAAATACCAAGGCAATGGACAACTATAAGTAAAAGAACATATCTAGTGAAGACGCAAAATAGAACATTGCATTCATAATGCATAAAAAGATAGACAATAAATCTTAAAGTAGTATGATAAAATACAAAAGATTGTATATCAGAGTTTTCAATAATTTTCAGTAATGAACATAAATCATGACAAGTATAACTCCCCCTTATTGAAATGTATTTCATATTCAATGGATTTAGAATTTCTTTCTTGAAGTACAAACTATGTTTCCATGTATAATATGAATATAAATATCATGAGAAATTATCATCATTATTAGTCATCATTAGCAATCATCAATGTTAGTCATGCTTTTAAACTTATCATGTCATGCTCAAGTTCAGTTCGCTCACATTCAGTTTTGCTAAATTTTCTCCCCCTTTTTATATCAACAAAAGGATAGATTGAAAGAAATATTATGTAAAAGTACTAAGGACCAAAAAAAAATTTCGCATTTAGATTACAATAATAAGGTCCATAAGCCAGCATATATTTCAATCAACACATGATCATCCATCATTCAACAAAAGAAAATTTATTATCAATATCATATCATGCTCATGGATACAAATATGTTGTCATGCTCAAATATCAATTAACATGCTTATGGACACCAATATATTTCATAGATACCAATACTAATATCATATCATGCGCTGCTCATGGATATCTATTTATTTCATAGATACCAATACTAATATCATATCATGTGTTGCTCATGGATATCAATTTATTTCATAGATACCAATTTATTGCATACAATTTATATACCAATTTATTTCATACTCAATATTTCAACTCAAATCTCTCTCCCCCTTTTTGACATTAATAAAAGAAAGAAGGTTATCAATAAGCATATGCATTCTAATGCAAGGAGCAGCACAAGACAAATAAGCCTTGGACAATTCATCCATTGATTGTGGCCAACAATGCTTTGTATAATATTCCTGATTTTCACACTAATGTTATCAATATTAATCTTCAAGAAAGATATATTCCATTTCAGCTTTGTTCAATTTCTATCTTATTGACTTGTTCTAACATGATCAAGGAGTTGAGGCTTTCATCTTGGTACCCATACTTTCTCGTGTCCTAATGGTTCAACAGGTGATATTTCTTTTATTCTCCAAACTTGTCTGATTTTTACACCCTTTCTTTTTAATGGACATTCAAACTTAATGAGTCATTTCTCCTTACATAGAAAACATGTGGTATGTGTGTAAGCATTTGAGGTGGTGCTAGCATAATCTTTGGAGGCTTTTGCAAAGTACCTCATATAGAGGTTCTTTTTCCTTGTTTTCTCAATTCAATTGAATCTTATGTCTTCTTTATTCAAGGACATTATTTGTGCACCAATAATTTTATCAAAGATTTTCTTTTCCTTTAGTGAAGTTGTAGATGATTTTGGCTTGATCCTCAATTTTTCTCTTAAGATTACAGATTTCTGACTTTAGTATATTGTTACCCTTTTCTTGCAACTTCACTTGATCTTGAGACATCTTGCTGATTTTGTTTTCTAGTTCAGAAATATATAAATTTTTCTCATCAGCAATGGAAGTTTGAAATCTTAAATCTTCTAATTCTTTTATCACTTTTCCATTCTTACTTTCTAATCTCTTAATTTTCATATCTTTTTCTCTTTCATCAAGTTTTTGATATTCCAATTCTTTCATTACACTTTCATTCTTATTTTTCAATGATGTGTATCGTTTAGTCATACTAACAAGAATCTTATGAACCTCGAATAGTTCCTTTTGTAGTTCTTCATAAGATCACATACTCTCATCATTGGATTCATTAGATGAATCATTACTATAATCATTAAATGATTTGGATGAAGATCTTTGTTCTTCATCATCGTCTCATGCCATAAAGCAAGCAACCTCTTGGTCACTTGATTCACTATCTGAACTATTTGTACTAATATTATCCCATGTAGTGGCTTTCATTGCCCTTTTATTTTTCTTTTTGGAATCTTTTTTAAGTTGTGGACAATCCGATTTTATGTGTCCAACTTTCTTAACATGTTGGAAGTTCATCTTTTGTTTTCTTCTTAGTGATTTCCTTTTCTTCATCTTTATTTGATTTTGAGTTTCAGATTTTTCTTGCAAATTTATTATTCTTTCTAAGGATTTTTGCAAGTTTCTTGGTTATAAAATGCTATTTCATTTACATTCATCTCTTCTTCATCTTTATCACTAGAGCTTTCGTTTGAGGCTTTAAAAGCAATGGATTCCTAGGCTTTAGATTTTCCACTTCTTTCATTTATTGTCATCTCATAGGTAAGAATAGATCCAGTTAGTTCATCTAGTGAGGTATTCTTAAGGTTTCTTCCTTCCGTTATAGCTGTGGCTATGGGTTCCCAAATGGGTGGAAGACCTTTAAGGATTTTTCGGTTCATCTCATAAGTAGAGTAGGTTTTCCTTAAGGCATTAAGGGAGTTTATGATATGAGTGAACTTAGTGTACATATTTGTAATAGATTCATCCAAGTTCATCCTAAAAGCTTCATATTCGTTAGTAAGCATGTCAATTCTATTATCTCTCACATCAATGGTACCTTCATAGGTTACCTCTAGTTTGTCTTATATCTTTTTTGCTATTTTGCATGCCATGATCCCATTGAATTCATTTATGTCAAGAGCACAGTATAAGGCATTTATAGCACTTGAGTTAACTTGCAACATCTTATGGTCGTTTTCGGTCATGTCTTTTTCTTCTTTGGGAACTTCTTTTCAATCCACAAATTTGGTAGGGACAAGATCACCATATGTGACAACTTTTTATGCTTTTCAGTCCATGGTTTGAAGGTAGATCCTCATTCTTTGTTTACAAAATGTGTAATTAAGTCCACAAAAGATCGGCAGTCTAGTTGAGGATTGACCCTCTCCAAAGGGAGCTACGCCTATGTGTGCCATTTAGATCTTTATATACAGCTTCTAATTAAGATTTTCTATAACTTGGCTCTAATACCAATTGAAAACTAAGGTGTAGTCCCAAGAGGGGGGTGAAATTGGGTTTTTAAAAGTTTCTTTTAAATATTTTTACAAATTCACAACCTTTTGTAAACTTAGCAAACACACAAAAATGATTTGATTTTTATTGCTTAATTAAACCAACCACAATCCAAACTTAATATCAACACAAACCAAATACTTTCAACAATGACAATTAGTCAACCAATCAACTGATCAACCAATCAATTATACACAAGATACTTAACCAACACAAAAGTTGCAGCAACACTTCCTTGATTCAGTGTTTGCAAAACTCAGCGTAGAGTTTGATTATAGCCATGTATTTATGGATCTTATGCACTTCCTTTTAGCCAAGGTTTTTGCAAACGATTAATCAACGTACTCCCTTTAAGGTTTCCTCAAAAGATCAATCAATGTGCTCTCTTAAATTAAAATTTCTTTCTCAATCTTAATATTTCAACTTCTCGCACTAAGATACATAACCATGCAATTTATATATGCAGAAAAATTAAAGAGTAAGGGTAGAGAGTGAGACCAAGTTTTTACAAGGTACAGCTTATACCCAGCCTACATCCTTACGTTAGGCAAGACAACCTAAGGATTCCACTATAGAGTTCCTATGGGTGAAACAAACCATTACAATCCCTCCTTCAGTTAGGGTGGAGCCCCCTCTCCAAGCCATACCCCACTCTTGATACAATGATCCAATAACCTTGAACCGTTAAGAAAACAAAGAGACAAGAAAGAATTCTTGTGTACAAGAAGTGCTCTCAGATAGAGCTGGTTAGTACAAGAATAAGCACAGCTAATACTTCAAAGTAAATATGAAAGAGAATTAAATTGAAGCTCAAAGAAGTATGTCATCGGGATTCTTTTTATTTTTATTTTTATCAAACCTCAGAATATTAGCTTTCAGATCAGTGATCAAAGACTCAGTTTATCTCAGAAAATTCTTAGCAAGAATATGTGTGCAAGAGGGCTTTGAAAGAGAGTGAACAATATAGCTTGAAAACTGATTTTCAATTCTAAATATTGATTTGATTTGAGAAACCATGTATTTATAGGCTCAAAAAGTGTTAAATTCGTGTTGCCTAAGTTACTTGGAGTGTTTCTCAAGTTTATACAAATTTTGGGACACAAGTAACTTGATTTTGTAATTTTAAAAGTTGTTTTAAAAACTAGCTGTTCGAGGGTCAGTCGCCTAAGCCCTTCAGGATCAGTTGCCTGATCCTTTTGAACACAGTGCAAATTTTCAGTTTAAAACAGGGTCAGGTGCCTGAGCCCTTTGGGGTCAGTCGCCTAATCCTTCACTGCTTGTTCAAAATCAGTTCAAGAAAATCTTTAGTCGCCTAACCAAACATAGGTCAGTCGCTTGAATAGTTATATAATATGTTTTTGAGGTTTGTTTCCAAAATCCTTAGCCCTCTTAATTTGATACATTTAAAAAGAATTTTCCAGGGTTTTCAAAGTAAGGTCTCTAAGTCCATATCAACCCCTATTAAGCTCCAAAGCATTCAAAATGATATTTATAATGAAATACTTACATAAGACTTCCTAAAGACTTAAAAACTCTCTAAGCTTGAAGTCTTCATGTATATCTTTGCTTTGAATCCTCTTAGACATAAGCTTCAATATTCTTTTAGCTTCCACATGTTTTGAACATCTTGGTCCTCTTGAACTTTATTTTGATCACCTTATTGATGAAGTATATCTTTATGGTACTTGTGATCTTGGACTTTCATTTCTTTGAACCTTTTGAACTTTGTCATACTAGGTTTCCTAAAATACCATCACTTAAACAATAATTTGTTAAAATAACCTTTATTTGTTTTCATCAAAAAAAATTTTAAGCCATGTAATGCCAATAGGTAAGATGTCTCGGCCTTCGCTGGGGGTGATGTGTGGCTGAAGCTAAGGTGGTTACAACGCCGAGTGAGGGGCTACCAGAACTGGTTAACAGTGGAGCTGTGTGTGCGAGTGATAGACAAAGAATAAAATATGGAGGATAAAAGTGAGTGTGAGTGAGTTTATGAAGTGCATGAGTGAGCGTGTGCATGGAGTGTGTGCAGGTGTGTGTGTGTGTGTATGCAAGTGTGCGTGAGTGTGGGTAGTGTGTGTAAACACCTAAAAAAAATTAATTAAAATAAATAAATAATTATTAATTAAATAAAAAAATAAAAGGAATAGTAAAAAAACTAATTGGAATATATATATTAGTTTAAGTTAGCTTTCGAGGAAGCATTTCAATCCAATTTCAAATTGGACTCTGTGTCTCTGAATTTTGATCCTGGCCCTCTTCCAGCATCTCACGCCTCTCCAACTCTCAGTTCTCTCCTCCGACCTCCTCCTCTCTCTCCTCATTTTCTCGTCCAATATTCTATCGATCATAAAACTGAAGATATCGTTGGGTTCCTATCTCCACCACCGATATTTTTATCGAACGAATTTATCGTGGGAGCGGCATAGGCAGCACTCCTGGGGAAAGGTAAACCCTCACTTTTTACTCAATTTTGCCTTAGATCTTCAGCTAAATCGACGATCAGGCGCCATCATGAGGTTCTAGTCGCGATCGTCATCATTTTGGTTAGAGTAAATTTTTTAATTTGGGTTTTTTAGGCACCACTCCAAAGCAAGAGTGAGATTTAGGGAATTAAGTAAATTGGTTATATTTGAGAGTATAATTATTTATTTGAAATTTATGAGCCTAGAAAATATTAAAATAGTATTTTATTTAGGATTGATTTAATGGAACTAGGATTTTTTATTCAGGGTTCGGGTAAATGCCGCAGGTATCTTTTTGGGGTCCATGTTGGCGTAGTTCAAGAAACTAGGTAAAGGGGAATATATATTAAATCAAATTTTTATGAATTAATTAGAAAATAAAATATGTTATGAATATACGTGTATATGTTTTTATATGAGTTTAAAATATCAACCGTTTAAATTACTTTTTATGAGCCTAAGGTTGTTTATTTAGATACATTTATGTGAAAATGAACTGATGTAAGTGAATGATATTTTCAGGATAACAATGCAAAAAGGAAAGGTATATTTTTAGTATATAAATGTTAAATGCAGGTTGGCTTATTTTACAGGAAAAATATATATATATATATATATATATATTCAAATAGAATTATGTGTGGAATTATGTTATATGTATGAGATGCAGGATATACAGGAAATAAACTGAGTATGAAAACGATATATGAAATATGTTGTATGTGATTGTTAATGCAATGATGGAAACAAAAGCAGCTAAAAGATGTTGGACAAAACTACTGAAAGATGCTGGGTAGTAGACTAGCGCATTTCTATGTGGACTAACACAAAAATAGCTGAAAGATGCTGGGACTAACACAAAAAACAGCTAAAATGAAATGAAAATGAAAATGAAATGTGAAATGTGAACGATGTGAAATGGGAAAGAGCCACATAAAGTGAAATGTTATGAAATGTCAAAACTGAGAACATGAACATATGAGAATTATAGAATAATGACAGACAAAATAATGTATTATGGTAGTATCATTATTTATGCTTATAGAACATGTTACGTTTGGGCGGGGCAAACTCTTCTCCCAAGGGCTTACTGAGAAAGGCGAGTACCTTGGTTAGTATCAGGTGTAGCAATAAGCTGTATAACGTACTAGAGTAGAGGGAAACTACTTGTATGGGTGAGTAAATTTCCCTATTCTTGGGAGCATTTGCTAGTAAACCTTTGGATGAACTGTGTGAGTACGAGATTACTTCTTCACCTGAGGGCTTACTGAGTGAGTGCCCTGGTATGCTTTAGTTTTGACCATTGGGTTGCCTAAAGTCTTAGAGCAGAGGGATGCTACTTGAAATTAGGAATAGCTTCCCAAGAGGGGGGGGGGGGTGAATTGGATTTTAAAAACTTCTTTTAATTCCTTTTTAAAATTATTAAACTTATTTTGTTTCTTTTAACCAAATCGTGACTTGTTTGTTTAATTTATTAAGCACTTAAGAACTTAGTTTCTTTATTTAATCCTTAACCATACAAACATCCAATCATCCAACCAAACCAATCAACTATAATTAGAAAGCAAACAACCAAGCCAATACACAACACTTATGTAATATAAAAACTCAAAATGGTTGTTTGTTGATATTAGCCAAATTTGAACCAAGCCTTGTATAAATGAATTTGCTTCTTCAATATGATGTGCATCATAAAATCCAATCACTCTTTCCAAATATTTAGAATTCCGATAAACTCTTAGTTAATTTCTCTTTAGGATGTTTAACCAAGTAACGTACTCCCGTATGGTTTCCGCAAGATATGGTTTAACCAACGTACTCCCTTTTGGTTTCTGTAACCCAAATCAAAATAAAACTTTAAGTTTACTTGATTCCCAAATATACATAATATATATGATTTTTAATTTAAACCATCCACGCAATTTAAATATGTACCGAAAATAAAGAGTAGGGAAAGAGAGAGTGAGACGGGGATTTTTACGAGGTTTGGCTTACACCCAGCTTATGTCCTCGCCTTTGGCAAACCACCAAAGGATTCACTAGTTCAGTTCCGTTGACGGGTGGAACAATACCGATTACAACACTCCTTGGTTAAGGCTAGAGCCTGCCTTCTCCAAACGATATCCCCTTGTCCGATCACTCCTTACATAGGTTAGAGCCCACCTCTCTAAGCAATATTCCCTTACTTAACCAATGATCCAAACAACCCTTGGAATTGTCAATCTACAAGACAAATCAAATATTTGTGTATAAGAACTTGCTCACACAAAGAGCGGATTAGTACAACAATTAAGAACTATATACTTCAAAGTAAATAACAATATGAATATTCAAATTGAAGCTCAAGGAAGTATATCACCAATTTAATTCTTTCAATGAATGAAAGAATGAGAATTTGTAGCACAAGATTGGTGAGTAAAATCAACAAGAACTTAGTAAGCTTCGTGCAAGTTGAGAGTAAGAGAGAGCCTTGAGAATTTGAGAGCAATTTGAGACAGATTTTGAATTCTTGTTGAATTTGAATTCTTGGCCTATGATTCAATAATATTTGAGGCTTATTTATATACTTTAAAAGGTAAGTAACTTGGTCCCCATTTAAAAATTTGACCATTATGAGAAAAATCAAAATAGCCGCATGGCTGTCGCCTGCCCAATCCTCCAGTCGCCTGCCATGTTATTTTTAAAGGAACAATAGGGGTAGTAGCCTGGTAGTCGCCTACCAAAACTAAGCCAGTCGCCTGTCATAGCCACCCAGGCGCCTGTCATGTTTAGGCAATCTACTGGTTGCACACATGTTGCTGTCAGTTTTGAGCACCCTTGTATTTTGTGGTAATAACGTTTTCCATATTACTCCGAATTTGATGCTCTTGGTGTCAAATGAAAGCTAAGATAAAATTCTACAACTTTCATGTTGAAAACGTTTTAAAATAAAGAGTTTTTAATAGATAAAAATACATCTCAATGTAGATGTAAAAAAATTAACAGCATTTGGAAAAACCTCTTTTTGGTGCTTTTCATTCCAAAAATGATTCTAACCTTTTTGAAATAATTTTTTACCTTATAAAAATGTTTTCCAAGTATGTTGAAAGGTATCTAGGTCCAATAAATTTACCTAAAAGTTTCATGTATCCATATTGAAATTCTTTGAAGTACCTACATGAAATTTCCTAGACTTTTTCAATTCTTGAATTCCTTGAGGCCTTTACACTTGTTTCATCTTTCTTTGAGCTTTCCATGTTGATCACTTAGAATTTCATTCTTTGAATTTGTTTCTTTAATATCAATGCTCTCATGATCTTCAGGCTTTAAACTTTAAATCCATGCTTCAAGATTAATTAATCATTACAAGCTCTCATGAACTCTTTAACCTTGCATTCTTCATTTAGTCCTAAAAATACATCACTTAACATAGCATGTTAAGATCCACTTGTTTATTTGCATCAAAATAACATGTTAAGCCTTATAAGGCCAACACTACTTGTATGAGCGGGTAATCCCCTATCCTTAGGTTTTTCTCGTGGGTAAAATATCTTGCATGTGATTGATTAGGTTCAGAAAATGATTTCTGAAATTATGTTAAAGATTTGAAAAAGTTAAAAATTATGTTGATTATAATTTCATGTTGGCCACACGCTAATTTAGTATATCTTTTCTTCCCTTACTGAGATGTGTCTCACCCGAATACAAATTTATCTTTTTGAGGACCTCCACGAGATCGACCTTAAAGAGCTCGAGATTATTACAACATTTTTGGGTTATAGAAAAGGGAAAAGGTATAATTTTGATGATATTTTTGGGATGTAAATATTTTATGATTTATGGTTTATGTTTTAAGTCTTCTGGGTTGTGAATACTGGAAGTTGTTGGTTATGTTTTTGGAGATATATATATGGATGCAGATGGTTGAATGGATTATTATAGAATGTAGATAGAAGTAGAAAACTCTGGTATATTATTTATAAAGGACTGTAGTTATGTTTTCCGCTGCATAATTATTAATTGAATAACGGGTACAAGAAAATGAATGATGTGGCATCCAGGTCCCACAAGGCGGGTTCGGAGTACCACAAAGCACGGTTAATCAGGTATAACACACCAGATCGGGTTTACGGGTTCAAGGCATTATAATTTGGTATCAGAGCAATATGTTTTGGGTTCTGGAAACTTATGGATGATTTATACCAAAGTATAGGAATCAGTTAGGATGAGAATACTAGATGGATAGGTTAGGTGTTGAGAAGTATATGATTTTGTTTTGTAGTTTAGAGGCGGAAATACGTTGATGATTTCCTGTGATTTTTATGAAGTAGTCGAGGACCTCAAAAATGCCACGGTAAACCTTAGATGATTTTGTTTCTGAGCTATCAGACTAGTCCTTATATGAGGAATTTGGATGTATATTGGATTTAAATTATATAATTGTGTTGTTGAGGTTATGATATGAAATTCTTATCTCTTTCCTATCCTATTTTGAGGATGGATCCTAGAAATGAGGACGTAGAGGCAGAAGGAAGGGATGATTCATAGACTTCGAGTAAAGAGGATATTGATACCTTTGTAATGTTGAGGGGTATAGTCTGACAGGTCATGGCAGAAATAAGGAAGCATCCTAGAGAATAGAACTGCCCAACTACAGATAAGAGTAGTAGCATTAAGGAGTTTATGAGGTTGAACCCTCATACTTTTGAGGGAGGACCTGATCTGATGATTGTAGAGAACTGGGTTTAGCAGATAGAAGAGATATTAGAGGTACTCGGCTGCGCAGACGAGCAGAAGGTCTGTTATGCCGCATTTAGAATGACCAGTGATGCAAAACACTGGTGGCTTTCTGTGAAGCTACTAGAGGAACAGAGATTGGTAAAGATAGCTCTGACCTGAGAGATATTTAAGGAGTTGTTCTTTAATAGGTATTTTCCTTCAATTGTTAGAGAGGAAAAGATTAAAGAGTTCATTAACCTAACCTAGGGAAATATGACAATCATAGAATATACGACCAAGTTTGTTGAACTGTCATGCTCCGTTCTTGATTCCGAATGAAGTAAAGAAGGCTAGAAAATTTGAAAAAGGTATGAGACGTAGAATCTATGAGCTAGTAGTGGGATTCCAGGTCTAGAATTTCTCAGACTTGGTTGATAAGACTTCAGTGCTAGAGAAGAGCATCTAGAGTAGCACAGAACCTGCGGAGCGGAAGAAGAGGCCTGCACCATCTAGTTTCTAGGCTGAGGTCGTTCAGGGATCAGGAAAGAAAGGGAAAGATACAGTTGGCACAAGGTAGGAGGCAGGAGATCGGGGTTATCCTGGTTATCAGGATAGTCAGTTTTACCCGGTATGGCAAACATGTAATAAGAGGCATAGGGGTGAATGCTGGTTTTGGACTCCTAGCTATTTCAGGTGTGGTAAATCGGGGCATATTAAGAAAAATTATCAGGAACCATTACCTATTGTAACTGCATAGAATCAGGATCAAGGAAAATAGCCAATACCACTAGGCAGGGGTGGTCTAGTGCAAGTGTACTCGTTGCTTCAGGCTAATGTAGATACTGCTAGAAGCGTAGGTACGAGATTATATATTTAAGATAATGATGATTTACTTTAATTAGGGATGATTAAGCAATTTATATGATGATCTTAATGATTATGATGATGTTATTTAATTGTGGAAAATGTAGGAATGCATTTGATAGATATTGGGATATATGAGATGTATTGAGTTATGAATTCCGGAAATGAGGAAATGAATGGTTCATACAAATTTTGAGGACAATTTTCTAAAAAGGGGAGAATGTAAAGACCTGGGAAAAAAATTAATAAAATAAATAAATAAATAAATAATTAATTAAAAATATAAAAGGAACAGTAAAAAAACTAATCGGAATATATATATATATATATATATATATATATATGTAAGATTATTATAATATATAAGTTAAAGTACATATATATATATATATATATATATATATACATACATATAAATATATTATTTTAAGTTAGCTTCTTCAGGAAGCATTTCAATCCAATTTCAAATTGGATTATGTGTCTCTGGAAATTGGATTATGTGTCTCTGAATTTTGATCTTGCACCTCCTCCTGCTTCTCATGCCTCCAACTCTCAATTCTCTCCTCCGTCCTCCTCCTCTCTCTTCTCATTTTCTCGACCAATATTTAGACAATCGTAAAACTGAAGATATCGCTGGATTCCTATCTCCGCCACCGATATTTCTACCGAAGTGTTAGAATTGGTGTCTTCCCAAGAGGGAGGGGGTGAATTGGAATTTAAAACTTTTCTCCTAAGTTAAATCAGAAATCAATATGATTTAGCTACCTAGGGTCTTTCTATACAATCCCAAATGCGCAAGTAGATATAATGTATGGAAATTTAAATCATGCACATCATTCACACCATAACATACACGTGTGTTATATATAGAGTGTGGAAATATAAACAAACACACGATATGTTATCAGGGTTCGGCCAACTGGGCCTACGTCCCCACCTCTAGCTCACAAGCACGATGATTCCACTAAAGGCTCATTTAAAGGGTGGAGCAGTACCTATTACAATCAAGTCAATTAGCATAGGGCTGACCTCAACCTTTACAACCAGGTCATATAAAGGGGCTGACCTCAACCAACACGTCTTACCAAGATGGCGCACCTAACTTTCCTAACCAGGTCTAAGCCAATTCGAGACTATTTCAAAAGGCTATTCTACCTCTCAGGCCCGTGCCTAGAAATACATCAGATTTGCTTAATCAATGAAACGGTACAGTGATTATGCTTTCAAGTGAAGCAGATGTGTACCCAATTACGTGCAATCACATAGACCACTAATAAGATATAAGAAGTAAGCTCAGTGTGGTTTACAATATGTCAACTCTAAATAAAATATTTGCTATCGATGTAATTAGTGCGTGAGAGTGTCAACAAGCAATCTTTGTATCTCAAGATATTCAATTAACGTGTTCACACAAAGATATCAGCAAAACAATATATATATATATATATATATATGTATGTATGTATGTATGTATATGTGTATATATATATATATGTATGTATGTATATGTATATGTATATATTTCAATTAGCAAATTTTCTCAATCGTATGATGCTCAAGTAGTGTATATGTTTGGTTTGCAAAGAGAGATTTAATCTTTGTATACAACAAAATAGATAACTCAATGAATATTTCCACAAAGATCAATATCACATAAACGAATGTCTCTTCAAATATTTTTCAAGATAAAGCATAATAAATATTTGAAAATGTTTTGAAAGAGTTTTTGCAATCCAAAAACAAATTCAAACTTCCCAAGATATTGCAATGAATGTGCAATACTCGGAAGTTTAATATAAGTCTTCTTAGGAGAGACTTATTAACAAAGTCCCCTAAGAACACTTAGGTTTACCTCTCAAGAAAATCGTATCAACCAAGTAGAATAGGGAGAGCAAACCTTTCCAAACAAACACTCAATCAACTTACAGAGAGTTTAGGCAATAGTAGAAGGTAAGTATGAGTGAATGGTGTGAGAAAATGAGTAGTATGGATTTTGGGATTTTCAAGGAATTCCTCCTAATCAAGATTGCTAATCCTCTTCTAATCTTTGAAAATGATGGGTTATTTATAGATGTTGGAAGAATTATAGCCATTAGGAAACGTAGGGTATTATTAATATTTTTTAAAATCATTTTAACCCTAATTAACCCTGTTTTAAAATATTTAACCACGGTAAAAACACAGGGCAAACTGAAAGCACCGGTCAACCAGAGTACTTTCGGTCGACCCAAGCTCATATAGTTCGGTCGACCGGGCCAGAAATGAACTGCCGAGGTCGGTCGACCAGATGAGTATGTTCATGGTGATTTTTTTCCAAATCAATGAGATTCGATCGACTGGGGTGAAAATGAACTAACTGGTCTGTCGATTAGAATGGCGTATCTAAGGCAATTTTTCAAAATCTATGCGGTTCGGTCGACCAGGGCTAGAATGAACTAAGTTGGTCAGTCGACCAGACCATTGGGACAACTCCAGAGGACCCTTAGTCCACCAGGTT
Source organism: Malania oleifera (assembly GCF_029873635.1). Taxonomy (NCBI): domain Eukaryota; kingdom Viridiplantae; phylum Streptophyta; class Magnoliopsida; order Santalales; family Ximeniaceae; genus Malania; species Malania oleifera. Next base: position 37,063,723 of record NC_080421.1, on the reverse strand, counting down.
GGTGTAATACAATTTTTGCTCAGTCAACCAGGAAGTCAAACTATTGACTTCAAAGATATTCGGTCGACTAGGGTCAAATGAGCTTTAGAAGCTCAGTCGACCGGACTGCGGTCAACATGTTGACCCAGAGACCTGACTCGATTGACCAGGGGCAAAATGACTTGTATAGGTTGGTCAACCGAAAGTGCATAACTTGTGCAGTTCGGTCCTGTTTTATTCCACAATCATCCTGTCATGCTTGAACCCCGAAATGAGACCTAAGGGTGAAAATATAATCTAACCTGTCACTGTATCCGATAAAACTTCCAAAGATATAGTACAAAGGATGAGAGTCCGAACCCGTGGGGTTCCCAAGCACCCTAAACACATCCAAACACAATCATATATGCAGAGGAAAAAGGGCATTCTATATATACATATGTAGTACCATAACAGAGTCAATACAAGAGCAGAACAGGCTCTATCAAAATGTACAAATGGGAGCCCAAATAAATCTCAAAATGACAACCCACTAAAAATACAGTCCTAGCACTTACCCAATCGCTAACCGCTGTACATCGGTCACTATGCTTCCTACACTAGGATGCTAGTTCCGATTACTTGAAGCACCTGTAAAAATGTACGTACAACAGGGGTGAGACACCTCTCAATAAGGAAGAACACAACTTATATCAGTGTGTGGCATATGAGTGTTATCATGACATACTAACATGCATAGTTGAATAGTCAAAACAATTAAAACCAATTCTAGTATTTTCACAAAACAAGCAATACAATCTGGTGTCGTCACACCCTTTGACTCGAAGCCGGACTGTCTGGTGGTATTTCACACCCTTCGGCAAACATCGGCAGTCTGGTGATATTTCAAACTCTTTGGCAAATGCTGGTGCCCTCGGTAATCTAGCATAGCATCAGCGTTGAACCGGTGCAGATCTGGTGTTCACACACCCTTTGGCTCGTAAGCCGGCCAATCTAGTGGTATTGCGCACTCTTTGGCAAAAGCCAAATTTTCAAACCTAGAACAATTCGGAACCCCATTCCTATTTCACCAAGATACAACACATGCATGCTCATATAACTAAACAAACCACACCCATTTGGTAATCTAAAATCACGGTTTTCCAAAAACTTACAGTTTAAATAAGTCAAGGCACGGCCATCCCTATAACATAGTATAAATCAACATATACGTTTGGTTTTCAACAAAACCAGGGATGCAGCCCGTCTCTCCCTTTTTCCAAAAACTGTAATCATAAAAAACCCATAGTTTTCCCTATTAGATCCCCCCAAATGAGTAGCCAAAACACACACAAGACCGTGAACCACAGTTCTACCGAGTCCGATTTAAAAAATAACCAATATAATGCAGTTCCCCTTACCTTTTCCCTGAATAGCAAATCCCGAACTCCAAGGTCCCTAAATAGCGAACTGAGTTCCAAAACCTACAAATCATAGTACAGAATATACTCACAAGACTTTTTCCTATAAAACTACTGGATCAGAATTGAAAACTGAGCCTTACCTCGATTTTACGCCAAAGCCCAAAAATCTCTGAAACAGGATTCCAATCCGTAAAACTTTTAGAGAATCCTTCCACGATTCTTGTGGTAACTTTAAATTCATGATTCTAACAACGATTGACGAAGAAATCTAGAGAAAGGAAGTGTAGGGAGAGTTCTAGAGAGAGGGAGACAGAGAGAGATATTTGAAGTTTCTTAATGAAGAAGTAATGAAAATTTTATTTATAGCACCTTTGACCCGGGCAAACTCGTCGACGAAATGGTGCCCTTGTCAACAAGGCCCTATAGTCCTCTCATCGACGAGACCTGCTCTTTTACCAAAATGCCCCTCTCTTTAAATATTTAAACCCATTTATCACAGTTCGGATTCTTACAATCTCCCCTCCTTACAAAAATTTCATCCTCAAAATTTGCCATCTCTTATTCACAGACTCGTACATACAATCGAACACATATATACCACTCTAGAGAAAACTGGCGACCACTACAGCATAGCCCCATCTTACACATACACATACATACCCTCACTTATGACAGAGGAATACCATGGTTACATATACAACTGTCTCAGGAGTTCACAATACACACACTCCCGATGACTAACCACCTATCCCAACCCATAGTAAGATCATGTACAAGTGCTCAAAACAACTGTGGATACTTTCAAAATCTGTATCGTCCTCTCCGACTGTCCATCAGTCTGGGGGTAGAATGATGTACTGAAAGTAAGCTTCGTCCCCAGTGCCTCCTATAAACTCAACCAAAATTGAGAAGTAAACCTCGAATCTCGATCTGACACAATGGATACCGGTACCCCGTGCATTCTCACAATGTCATGCACATACAACTCCGCTAGCCTACTTAAAGGATAGCTAACTTTCATCGGTATGAAATGGGCAGATTTTCTCAATCTATCCATGATCACCCAAATAGCATTCTACCCGTGAAGTACTGGTGGCAATTCGGTCACAAAATCCATGGAAATATGCTCCCATTCCCACACCGGAATAGGCAAAGGCTGCAACGGCCCTATCGGCCTTTGATGTTCAACTTTCACTTGTTGACACGTCAGACACTACTCCACGAACAAAGCAATCTGCCTCTTCATACCAGACCACCAGAAGGTCTCGCGCAGGTCCCGATACATCTTTGTACTACCAGGATGTACCGTATACATAGAACGATGCGCCTTCTCTAAAATGATCCTTCTGATCTCAGCATCATTTGGAACACACAACCTGGTTCTAAACATTAGCACACCTCCCTTAAAGATGTTAAACTTTATAGCCAGTCCCTGCCATAACTTTTCCATAACCTCTGCTAACTCTACATCACTAGCTTATGCGGCTTTTTTATGCTCAAATAAGGTCGGTTGGACCACCAAACCAACAAGATAAGCCTGATGATCACCAACCACCAACTCTATACCTGAGCTTTCCAAATCCTATCCGATGTAACACTAAGTTACAACCGCAAATACAGTTGTAGGCCCTGACTTCTGACTCAATGCATCAACCACCACATTAGCCTTCCCTGGGTGATAACTGATCGTGTAATCATAGTCTTTAATCAATTCAAGCCATCGCCTCTGCCTCATGTTCAACTCCTTCTGCGTGAAGAAATACCTGAGGCTTTTATGGTTAGTGAAGATCTCACACTGCACCCCATACAGATAGTGTCGCCAGATCTTCAGTGCATATACCACATCAGCCAATTCCAGATCATGCGTAGGGTAATTCTTCTCGTACTCTTTCAATTGTCGAGAAGCATACGCCACTACCTTTCCTTGCTACATAAGCACACATATCAGACCTTTCAGAGATGCGTCGCTATAAATCACAAACCCACCATCCCCCGAAAGAATGGTCAACACCGGAGTAGTAACCAGCCGGTGTTTCAACTCCTAAAAGCATTGCTCGCAATCGCTGGTCCACTCAAACTGGACTCCCTTCCTGGTCAATCGTGTCAGACGTCCAGACAGTTTAGAGAAACCCTTTACGAACCGACGATAGTAACCCGCCAGATCTAGAAAACTCCGAACCTCCTGCACATTCTTTGGCCTTACCTAGTTGACCACATCTTCAATCTTGCTAGGATCAACTGATATACCATCCCCAGTAACCACATGGCCTTAGAACGCAATCTGACTGAACCAGAATTCACACTTCTTCAATTTAGCATACAACTTCTTCTCCCACAGAATCTGTAACACTAATCTCAAATGTTCCACGTGCTCTTTCGTACTCCTCGAGTATACCAAAATGTCGTCAATGAATGCCACTACGAATCGATCTAGGTACTTATGGAAAACCCTGTTCATCAGATCCATGAACACCTTCGGAGCATTCATCAACCCAAATGACATGACCAAGAACTCATAGTAGCCATATCTGGTTCGGAAAGCAGTCTTCGCTACATCCTCCGCTCTAACCCTCACCTGATGATATCCTGACCGCAAGTCGATCTTTGAAAAGACTTGCGTTCCCTGCAACTGGTCAAAGAGATCATCTATATGAGATAAAGGATAGCGATTTTTCACAGTTACCTTGTTAATCTCACGATAATCAATGCACATCCGCATCAACTGGTTTTTCTTCTTAAAAAACAGTACTGGAGCTCCCCAGGGTGAAACACTAGGTTGAATGAATCCCTTGTCTAGTAATTCCTGTAACTGCTAGGTACCAGAGGTAAACCAGGTAAATCATCTGGAAACACATCCGGGAACTTGCTGACTACCTGAATGTCCTTGAGTCTCAACTCATCCCACGGCGGTTCCTTTAAACAAGTTAGGTACCCCTGACATCCATCCAAGAGCAGCCTTCTCGCCTATATTGCCGACGAAATCTGTGGCATTGGACGTACACATGATCCTATGAATTCATACTCCTACTCCCCAAGAGGTGTGAATACTACCACTTTCCTATGACAGTCGATCACAGCATAGCTGGAGAACAACCAATCAATCCCTAGAATGACATCGAACCCTAACATGTCATATATAACAAGATTTACAGGTAGCAACTTTCCTTGAATTTCCACTAAGCGGTCTGCCAACATCTTCTTACAGAAAGATATACTCCCAGATGGTGTAGTAACAGATAACACCTCATTCATGTCTTGGGTTTCAGTCCCCCACTGTCTAACAAAACTCACAGATACAAAAGAGTGGGTTGCACCCGAATCAAATAAAATAGAAGCCTTATTCGAAAGCAATAATAAGGTACCTGTCACCATGTTCCCTACATGCTCAGCGTCCGCTGGAGTAAGAGAGTATACTCTGGCCGAAGCTGTATTCATCTGAACGGTTTCCTAAGGTATTTGATTGCTCCCTCGGTTCCCACTAAATGCAGGCGCATCTCGCCTCGGTGCATAACAATCACGAGACATGTGACCTGACTAGCCACAATTATAGAAGTTACCTCCAAACCACTGGCACTCACCCTTGTGCCATTTGTGGCATCGGATACAACGTCCACGAGTCTGGCTTATCTGGGAATCCTGGCGCTTGGTATTCTGACGATAACCCGAGCCCTTGCTCCTCTTCTTCCACGATCCCCGACGAGATCCTATCTGAGAACTAGAAGGTAATGTCCTCTTCCTTGATTCCTAATCCACCTTGTCCTCTCGAATACCGGTCTCAATCACCGTGGCTTTATCCACCAACACCGAGAACTCACGGATCTGAAGCATACTCACCAGTCTGCGGATATCCTTCCTCAAACCCTTCTCGAACCTCCGAGTCTTCTCATACTCGCTTGAGATCAAACATGGTGCCAAGAGAGATAGCTCTATGTACCAAGCCGCATACCCCTGCACCGTCAAACTCCCCTGAGTTAGAGCAGAAAACTCATCTGCCTTCGCATCACGTACAGAAGCCAGGAAGTATCTGTCGTAGAACACCTCCTTAAAATGGCTCCATGTCATCTCCTCAGGACCACCTCTCTACTTCTCAGTAGATTCACTGTAGTCCACCATCAACCCGCCTCCCCAGATAGCTGGAAGGTGGCATAAAGGACTCGCTGCCTATCCGTGTAGTGTAGGACCTCCAAGATCCTCTCTGTCTTCTCCACCCAATCCTCTTCTATCGTTGGGTCAGGTCCTCCAGAGAATGTCGGAGGATGCATGCATGTGAACCTCTTAGTGGTGCACCCCACAGTAATAGGAGAGTGCTCACATCTCCTCACACTCCGCCTGATCTCCCGTAACACTTACCTCATCAAACCTCGAGGCACATAAGGGGACTCATCACTCGCAATCTCCTCGGAACCACTTCCCAAGTCATTATCCTTGGGCTCCATTCTGTAACACAATAGGAATCTATCAGCATCCCTACAACACATACAGCTAACACAATTATCTACACTAATCGTGTTAACTTCTCCCTGCTAGGTCCAGGTCTGTCCGATACACCGACACGAAAGTCATCAATGATTTGCCCTGCTTTTACTAGAATTGTCATCCCAGGAAAAACACGGAATACCATCGACAAATCCCGGTCTAGCAACCAAACAACCCTCAACCAACTCTACCCATATCCAACATCCTATACTCTGTTATGTACACATCAATACTCCTAACCAAGTCTACAAGACTTAACAATCTGGTTAGCTCTGATACCAAGTTGTCACACCCCAAACCCCGAAATGGGACCCAAGGGTGAAAATCTAATCTAACCTATCCCTGTATCTGATAAAACATCCAAAGATACAGTACAAAGGATGAGGGTCCGACCCTGTGGGGTTCCCAGGCACCCTAAACACATCCAAACACAATCATATACGCAGCAGAAAAAGGGCATTATATATATACATATGCAGTACCATAGCAGAGTCTATACAAGAGTAGAACAGGCTCTATCAAAACATACAAACTGGTGCCACAACACACCTTAAAATGGCAACCCACTAAAAATATAGTCCTAGCACTTACCCAATAACCATAGTACATCGGCCACTACACTCCCTACACCAAGACGCTAGTTTCGATTACTTGAATGACCTGTAAAAATGTACGTGCAGCAGGGGTGAGACACCTTTTAGTAAGGAGGAACACAGGTTATATCGGTGTGTGGCATATAAGTGTTATCATGACATACTAACATGCATAGTTCAATAGTCAAAACAATCAAAACCAATTCCAGTATTTTTCACAAAACAAGCAATATAATCTGGTGTAGTCACACCTTTCAGCTTGAAGCTGAACTGTCTGGTGGTATTTCACACCCTTCAGCAAACACCGGCAGTCTGGTGATATTTCACACCCTTCGGCAAATACCGGCAGTTTGGTGATATTTTACACCCTTCGGCAAACGTCGGTGCTGCCGGTAACCTCGCATAGCATCAGCATTGAACCGGTGTAGATCTGGTGTTCGTACACCCTTCAGCTCGTAAGCTGGCCAATCTAGTGGTATTGCGCACTCTTCGGTAAAAGCCAAATTTTCAAAATTGGAACAATTTGGAACCCTATTCCTATTTCACCAAGATACAACACATGCATGCTCATATAACCAAACAAACCACACCCATTTGGTAATCTAAAATCACAATTTTCCAAACACATACAGTTTAAACAAGTCACGGAATAACCATCCCTATAGCACAATATAAATCAACATATACGTTTGGTTTTCAACAAAACCAGGGATGCAGCCCGTCGCCCCCTTTTTCCCAAAACTGTAATCATGAAAAACCCATAGTTTTCCCCATTAGATCCCCCCAAATGAGTAGCCAAAACACACACAAGATCGTGAACCATAGTTCTACTGAGTCCGATTTCAAAAATAACCAATATAAACACAATTCCCCTTACCTTTTCCCTGAATAGCAAATCGCAAACTCCAAGGTCCTTAAACAGCGAACCGAGTTTCAAAACCTATAAATCACAGTATAGAATATACTCACAAGAGTGTTTCCTAAAAAACTACAGGATCATAATTGAAAACCGAGCCTTACCTCAATTTTACGCCAAAGCCCGAAAATCTCCGAAACGGGATTCCAATCCGTAGAACTTGTAGAGAATCCTTCCATGATCCTCGTGGTAACTTCAGATTCACGATTCTAAAGACGATTAGCGAAGAAATCTAGAGAGAGGAAGTGTAGGGAGAGTTCTAGAGATAGAGAGAGAGATATTTGAAGTTTCTTAGTGAAGAAGTAATGAAAATTCTATTTATAACACCTTTGACCAGGGCAAACTTGTCGAAGAAATGGTGCCCTCGTCGATGAGGCCCTATAGTCCTCTCGTCGACAAGATGATAGATTCGTCGACGAATCTTGTTATTCCCAGTTTCTCGAAACTCCTCGGCTTCTCCTAGTCGACGAGTCTCTGAATTTCATTGACGAGAAGGACAAAGACTTCGTCGACGAAATCTAGCTTTGTCGATGAGGCCTGCTCTTTTACCAAAATGCCCGTCTCTTTAAATATTTAAAACCACTTATCACGTTTTAGGTTCTTACACACCCTATTCAAGTGCCTAACACATACAAGTGCAATGGTGAGTGTCCTAAGGTCCTTTCTAGGTCTTTTTGAAGACATCGAAAAAATCTGGTGTCGGTCGACCGAAAGGTATTCCCTAAAATCTTTCTAAGGTCATTTTTAGTTTACGGTTGGTTTGAGGTTACCTATTAGATCATGCATATGATGTGTGTGTGCTTATTACAAACCAATCCCTATTTACTATTACAGACCCTTTGCATAGAAATGAAATACAATACAATCGTAAATTGGGTCTTTAGCTTCAGTTCCTCTTTGTGCTATCACTATGATCTGCTAATTAGAAAACCTGCACATCAACTCGGCATACATTAAATACCTGAGTATTTGTCATAATCAAAATAGGGATATGACCTATAAGGTCAACAATCTCCCCCTTTTTGATGATGACAAATACTTGCCTACTTCTCCCTCTTTTAGCAACAGCAAAAAGACCCTAGATAAACATTTAAGTATATATAGGCAAATAAGAGGAAAATATTATTCATATACATGATATGGTTTGGGAGATTTTTAAGAAAATTTGACAGCACGCCATTAGAAAATAGGACATTTCCCAAAAACATGTCTGTATAGAAATGACCTGTTGAGTAATATATTGACAATATATCTACAACTACTTAATTAGTCCAGTTTTCTAAAAAATGTAAAATAGAAGTATAACTTTTAGTCATTCAAGAAATATAATAGTCATACAATGCAAAATGAATGACAAAGATAACTTCAGTAATTTAAGCACACAAATTGTATAACTGGTCATTAAAATATTCAAGTGACATGAAAACGTAGTTAAACAAAAAATATACACAAACCATTGCCAATGAAATATATCATAAGACTCGTGGAAGATTTGAGTTAAAGGGCACATGACATATGATACCAAAATAGTAGGTTTGAGCATAAGAATGATCTAACAAGTTTGCATGCATTTTCATGTAAGATCCATGAACCAGTTATGCAGCATTCTTTGTAAATTTTTTTAAAAAAAATCTTCATGACTTAAAATTTTAAAACAAAGATAGCACAAGTCATGAAAGCATTTAAGCACATAAGCAAGACATAAAATATATTCTATATAAGTTCAATTCTTGCTTTTATAAATAGATATATATATATATATATATATATATATACATATGTATATAATAAATATATATCCCCCTTTGATATTTGAAAAATGGTACTGGGGGTGCTTGCAGAAACAGAAACTTTAATTTAAAAACTCATGCAAGCAAGCAACAAATTTTCTAGTTTGTCAAAAAAGCACATACTAAAAATAACCAGAAAACAAAAACCATTGTTGACCTGATAGGTCATACTCGGTTTTGATAATGACAAATACTTGTTGTATTTGATGATTATCAAGTTTGTGTGCAGGTTCATATTAGTTTGATCATTTGAGGGAACGTGAAAACTTGAAGATTGAAAACCCATAAGATATATTTTATTGTTGTAATTTATATTATTTGGGTATGTAATAATTAGGGTATGGTCTGTAATAATCTCGGCATGTCATGCATATAGGCTTCTGTAAGCTCAGAAATGCCATAGATTGACCTTAGGGTGGTCGATCGACGCTAGGTTTTTAGGCGTAATTGAAAAGACCCTAGGTCCCTACACATTGTGCATAAAGTCCCCATAATCACTTAACATATCATGGGAATTAATTGAAATGAAAATGAACTTAATAGGCATAAAATGAGTGAGGTTGGGCGACCGAACCCCACGTGAACAAATCACCTCAGGCGCTTGAACTGTTGAGAAGTCAACAGTTTGACCTTGGTTCAAGCTGCCAAACCAGAATGAACGCATTGCCCTCGGGCTCCTGGACCACCTAAAAAGGACTTTTCATCAACTCGGGCTACCGAACGATTTAGTTCAAATTAAGCCCCGGGCGACCGAACATACGAGTTTGGGCTACCGAACATATGACCGGGCACCCGAACCTTGGACTTAACTCTCTGACTTTTGTTCAGCCAACCAAATGACAATTCGGGCACCTAAACTATTTTATATGAATTTTCAAGATGAGTCTATTCGGGCGACCGAACTTAAGTTCAGACACTCAAATTCCTTCGGTTGATTAATATTTTTACCGACGTTAAAGGGTTAAATGGGGTAAATTTTTGCTAAACTTTTTTAACAAATTTACCCATTCTCTTTATATAGGGGTTCATGTTCAAAAATTAGTGGTGATTAGAAAATAAGATTAGCCAAACCCCGATAACATATCATGCGTGTACTTTATACGTTCTGCACTTTACATTTCAGCACATGTATGTTATAGCGAATGATTTAATTTTCGCATATTATCTACGCATTTGGGTGTGTGTATATAGGAAGACCCTAAGTTGTGAAATACAACTAGATTAGCTAAACCCGGAGGATTAATTTTTAAATACCCAATTCACCCCCCTCTTGGGAATACACCAAAGCTAATAATTGGTATCAGAGTCTCGTGGCATTGACCTAAACGTTTTTGCTAAAAGATCGAGATGACTTATATTGGTGTATCCCCATTCAGAGAGGGACAGTCACACACTAGTCCTCCATTATTTTGTGGTGTCGATTACACCACCTGGAAAATTAAAATGACCATATTTTTAAAATCTATGGACTGGAGGGTCTGACTTGTGACTGTTAAAGGAAGATGTGCACAAATAAATGAAAATGATTTTAACATGATAATTCTAATGCCATGGATATATTATACTGTGCTTTAGAGTCTAATATTTTTGTTGAGTTTGTGGCATGTCATAGTGCACAGGAAATCTGGGATGAACTTGAAAAGAAATATGGAGAATCACAGGAAAATGAGATTTCCACTCCAAATGCTCCAAATCTTAATGATCAGGTAGTGGCATATCATGAGCATACAACAATAACCGACGAGGAGGTATATGATTCACCTTCTGTTTTAGTTTGTTATGCAGTTGATGATTCTTATGTTGATTGTTGCAAAATATAATGTGGAGAATCATCTTTGGTTCTTGGGGAAAATACTGCTGTTATTGCATGCAATGATTCATGTGAAAGTTATTGTATTAATTCGTTTGATGAATCATTTGATATTCCTTATGATAATCCTGTTGACAAAGCATGCAATGATTCATCTAATAATTATGATATATCTTCTGATGAATCATATATTGAATTTATTGTTGAAAGCATGCCTTCCTTCGTAGAACTAGAAAAGACCTCATTTAAAATGCGTAGAATTCTATTTCAGATATCAAAGAAGGAAACATTTTTAAAAAATGAAAATGAAAAGGTGGCAAAGCACTTAAATGATTTGAAAGAATATCAAGCCACTCTAGAAAGGATAAAAATGGAGAAGGTTTTGGAAATCATCTGCTTAGAAAGAAAAATTGACAATTATTTTGAAATAATTTTCAAATCTAAGAAGTACAGTTCAAATAAAACCTTTAGAGTTAAGAAGAGAAATGTTTTCAAAAAGGGTTCACTTTGTAAATCCCATTGTCATAAATCTTTCCATGCCACATTTAGTAAAAATTGGGTATGCAAGCACAATCTCATTTATTCAAAACTTGCTTGCACCATAGAATGAAAGGGCACGTCAATTTTAATTGTCCATTTAGAAGTGCCCAAGGCCTAGACAAAGAAATGATACGGATGATCATGAAAGCAAACCCTGTAGGTCCTAAGGAAAAATGGATTTAAATTAATATTACTTTAGTAAATGTTTCCTTAGTTCCTAGGCTTAGGTTTAGGGGGTTGTGATGACTGTAGGGTTAGGAAGTGGTTATTGCTAAAAATGAAAATCTTAGTATATGCACTCACCTATCTTGTTATACTAAGAATCTTTATCCAGTTCCAAATGGACATGGCATCTATGCTTAGTACTTAATTCTAAATGTTTAACCCACGCAAATATGAAAATCTTTTGTTAGGCACACATTGTCCATTGCACAAGCTTGTGGTTTAGGGAATCCATCTCACACTATATATCATGTAATCCTAAACCCATCCTTGAACTTTATAGCCTTGAACAAGCAGCAGTCATCACTTTAAGTGTAAGCACTAGTTATTAGAAATTCGTAATCCGATAAGTTCTTATTATAAGATATCCTCTCAGAATCAAAATTAGAGGCATCCACTAGGGAATTCATATTTTATTGTTAAATCAAATTATTCCCTTTGAGTTTAAGATTTAAATCCTCTAATCTTGATTCACCTATCCCCTTCATAGGAAATCCTTACCAAATCACGTTCATATTCGGTGAGGTCCCTTCTCTCACCAATTGTATCCTTACTTCATAATTATACTTATATCTAAAGGATACATTCCACTATTCAAAGTGCTGTTTTCAAAATTCGTACCCTCCTAGACACTCTTTGCACATACCTAGACATCATTACTAAGCACGAAAACATTTTTGAAAATGTCCACTCATAGTGAATACTCTTAGAACTTAACATAAATTTTAATCCTTGAGAGTATTTAATCTACTTCACACGCATAGATCTCAAAATGTTAAGCCATATCCTTTAGAGCTTTATATACTTAGAGATGAGTTGAATAACTAATATTATCGCCTAGGTCTAAATCTAGATGAATGCATAAAATTCAAGTAGACTTGTGCATGTGCATTTTTAAATTGAAAGTCATTCTAACTTGTGCCTCTCTCACGTATTGAAATATTATTAGAAAAGAGGTAGACATAGGCTTATCACACTTAAACAAATATACGTTGTGACCTTTTGATCAAATAAGCCTAAAGTATACATACCAAGATAAACCATTGAAAATCTTATAACTCTTGGCTAAAGAAATTAGAAATTGAAAAAGGCATTAAATGAGTTAAGTGCATAACTCAGGGGGAGCATTTATCATTCATATCTATATATATATTTGAATGCTCTCATATTCTTATATCGTTTATGCCTTTATGCCTATATGTGCATAGCATTGCAACATACTATCCATGATTTGATTAATGGCTAAAATTTCTTTGATGGATAGTCTATATCTCTACTATTGAGCTATACTGAATATCTTGAGTAAATTATCCTACTGAATTGCATGCTAGTTGTGGATATTAGGTTGCTGCCTACTTTACATGGTTTATCTATTAAAAACAACCCACTATCAGGTACTGGTTTTTATGGGAAATTGTCCTATATACAAACAACATGATGCCGAAATTTCGCCAGGATTTTCCCATATAAAACCATGTGGCAAAGATGATCATGATAATAAAAATGTTAAAATGTTTTTGAAAGGATGAGTGAAAACTTAAATAGAAATATCAAACTTTCATCCTCGCATAATCATCACATACTTAGGGGAGCTCAGCTCCATCCCTATAGAAAGCTCATAAATGACTTATATGCATCACTTCACTTTTTGAAATATTGAGGCTCTTCTGAAAATCCCTGAGTAGTATATCCTGTGCTTAAAGGCTTATGTTTTGATGTGGAATGTTCGTTGGTCATAAACTCTATTGCATGCCTTAATATACACTTTTATGATGTATCTATGGTCTATAGGGACAACTATACTGATAGGGGTAAATAGAATTGATTAATATTCAGTATAGTTGATTTTAAAGTGTCAAAATGAATGGCTTATACTATTGAGCTAAATGAAATTAATATTTAGTTAGTATAAGTAGTTAAAGTATCTAAGTAAGAATTCAAATTGATAGGGGGAGCATCTAAAATTAAAATGCCTACCATGTCATGCTCACGAAACTTTTAGCTTAGATGTGTTGTTGAATCAAATGTGGCATATTATTGAATCAAATGTTGTTGAATAATTTGATTTGCCATATGATCTTGCATGCGATTGTTAAATCATTAGGATCATCATGGTTGTAGTTTTCTGGTTATATTTCAGTTTGTGTGCTTAATTAACAAACCACAAAAATGTTGCTTGCTTGCATGATCTTCAAATTTGTTTTTGGCAAGCAACCCCCAGTACTTTAAGTAAACATCATAAGGGGGATATATATTTATACATAAACATATATATATATATATATTTATTGTAATACTTTATGGCAATAACTAATTTCAAAACCATTTTTTTTCTTGCCTTAATATTATTGTTATTATATACATATATGGTTTTCAAGTCGCATAACTAGTTCAACAACTTCACATAAAAATGCATGCGAACTAGTTAGACTGTTTTATGCTCAAACCTTCTACTTGGTATCATATACCGTGTGTTTTAACTCAAATCTTTCACGGGTCTTATGATATGTTTTAATTGTCATGGTTTGTGCATATTTATGGTTTAATTTAGTTTTCATGTTATTTAAATTTTTAAATGACCAGTTATAGAGTTTGTGTGCTTAATTGTTAAACCTTTCATGACTTTATACTCTATGAATTTGTTTATGATATGAAACGCATAACTATCATATCTCGTGCATGTTGATAGTTATATTTATGAATTGAGAATACTGAACTATTTGAGCTGATTTTTGTGGATATATTGTAAATTTAAAACTCAATCAGGTCATTTCTATACAAGTATTTTTGGGAAAATGCTCTATTTTTAAATAGCATGCTGTCGAAATTTCTAAAATTTTTCCCAACCTTATCGTGTATTTAAATGATTCATACTTAATTGCCTTACTTACATGCTTTATATTTATAGCCCTTTTTGCTATTGCCAAAAGGGGGAGAAAAGGCAAAATTGGGTACTTTGCTAAAATCTAAATTTAATTACCTACTGATAAATCATTTAATTTGAGCTTAAATTATCTTTATGCATAAAGTCAGGGGGAGCCTTTCTTGGCTGTACCCACTTTTGCATAAAGTATTTGTCATCATCAAAAAGGGGAAGATTGTTGACCTGATAGGTCATACCCAATTTTGATAATGACAAATACTTGTTGTATTTGATGGCTATCAAGTTTGTGTGCAGGTTCATATTAGCTTGATCATTTGAGAGCACGTGATTACTTGAAGACTGAAGACCCAGAAGATCTATTTTATTGTTGTAATTTATATTATTTGGGTTTGTAATTATTAGGATATGGTCTGTAATAAACTTTGCATGTCATGCATATAGGTTTCTATAAGTTCAAAAATGCCATAGATTGACCTTAGGATGGTCGACTGACGCCAGGTTTTTAGGCGTAACTGAAAAGACCCTAGGTCCCTACACATTGTGCACAAAGTCCTATAATCACTTAACATATAAAGGGAATTAACTGAAATGAAAATGAACTTAATAGACATAAAATGGGTGAGGTCGGGCGACCGAACCTCAGGTGAACAAATCACCTTAGGCACTCGAACTATTGAGAAGTCAACAGTTTGACCTTAGTTCAGGCTACCGAACTAGAATGAACACATTGCCCTCGGGTGCCCAGACCACCTGAAAAGGACTTTTCACCAACTCGGGCTACCAAATGACTTAGTTCAAATTAAGCCCCGAGTGACCAAACATATGAGTTCGGGCTACCGAACATATGACCGGGCACCCGAACCTCAGACTTAACTCTCTGACTTTTGTTCAGCCAAGTGAATGACAATTCGGGCACCCAAACTATTTTATATGAATTTTTAAGATGAGTCTATTGGGGCGACTGAACTTAAGTTCAGCCACCTGAATTCTTTCGGGTTGATTAATATTTTTACCGAGGTTAAAGGGTTAAACTGTGTTAATTTTTGCTAAACTTTTTTAACAAATTTAAGAATACCCTATGTGTCCCCCAACGGTCATAATTTACCCATTCTCTATATATAGGGGTTCATTTGCAAAAATTAGTGGGGATTAGCAAATTGGATTAGCCAAAAATTCTCTCAATTTCCTAAAGCCTAGTTATTCATTCCAACCCTATAACACTCAAACACCTTCATTCCCTTGAGAAATCTTACTTTGTGAGTGTTTATTTATTGCTTGATATTGCTAGATACTCCCACTATTTTGCTTGATTGATTGTCATTGATTTTGGGGAGTTAAGCAAGAGTTTTCCCACATATTTTTATATGATAAATCTAGTGTTGGGAAAATCTCGTTAGCTTAAGCATCTTTGTATTGCCATTGTGAAGATTCCTATAGCTTTATTTTTGTGTGACAAATAATTTTTGCAAGCTATATACTTCAAACTACTCTTGTTCTTATTTCACTAAAAGAAAATATTTTGAGTTAGTTTGAATACTTGATCAGCATCTTTGAAACCCTAATCTAGTATTGAGATTTGTTATATCTATTTTCAAAGAAATAGCTTGTTAGAACATTCTTGTGCTTGATCGTTTATAGACATAACATTGATTGTTGATTGCACATATACACCATTGTGCTTATA
This sequence comes from Malania oleifera, assembly GCF_029873635.1. Lineage (NCBI taxonomy): Eukaryota > Viridiplantae > Streptophyta > Magnoliopsida > Santalales > Ximeniaceae > Malania > Malania oleifera. Next base: position 37,047,426 of record NC_080421.1, on the reverse strand, counting down.
GTTCCTACGTGTTTGGTGTGGATTGATTATTACATGTGCATATTGTAGTACATATCTGCTTAATGTGAGAAGCATATTTCCGTGTACGCAAATTTTATACACATTGGTTGTATTCCAGGCGTGGGCCTGAAAAGGGAGACTAGTCCTTTTGAATAGTCTCAGATTGGCTTAGACCCGGTTAGGAAAGCTAGGTGTGTCATCCTGTTAAGGCGTGTCTATTAAGGTCAGCCCCTTGAATTGACTTGGTTGTAATCGGTGCGGCTCCACCCTTTAAGTAAGCCTTTAGTGGAATCCTCGGACTTGCGAGCTAGAGGCGGGGACGTAGGCACAGTTGGCTGAACCCCGATAACATATCGTGTATATACTTTATACTTTCCGCACTTTACATTGCAGCACGTGTATGTTATAGCGAATGATTTAATTTTTGCATATTATCTGCGCATTTGGGTGTGTGTATATAGGAAGACCCTAGGTTGTGAAATACTGCTATATTAGCTAAACCTAGAGGATTAATTTTTAAATACCTAATTCATCCCCCCCCCCCCTTCTTGGGAATATACCAAAGCTAACAACCATAATGATCCTAAAAGTTCAACAATCACATGCAAGATCATATGGCAAGTACAAACAGTTGTGGCAATATAAACATGCTTCAGATTATGATTTTCAATAAAATCTTTTCATTCAAGTACATGCCACAATGAATTCATTCAAGATCTAAGCTAAACATATGGGTAAGCAAAACAGGGAAGTAATTTAATTTTAGATGCTTCCCTTATCAATTTGAATATGTGCTTAGATTCTTTAACTACTTATACTAACCAATGATTAATTTCATTATGCTTAGTAGTATAAGCCATCAATCCAAATCTTTAAAATCAACTATACTGAGTATTTGTCAATTACATGTTATCATTTGATTAGTATAGTTGTCCTTATAGACCATGGATGCATTAGAAGATATATATTAAGGCATGCAATAATATTCATGACTCAAGAACATTTCATATCAAAACATAAGCCTTTAAGCACTAGATATAATGTTTTGGGTATTCTTAAGAGCCTCGATATTCAATAAATGAAAGTGATGCATATGGATCATTTATGCGCTTCCTATAGGGATGGATCTGAGCCTTTCTAAACAATTGATGATTATGCTAGGATGAAGATTAATTATCTACTTGAGTTTTCACTTATCCTTTCAAAAATATTTAAAAGTTAATTTTATCATAATCATCTTTAACACAAGGTTTTGGTTTGGGAAAAATCCTATCGAAATTTCAGTAGCATGTCGTTTGTAAATTGGACATTTCCCAAATTTTCATGCACCAAAACCTAATAGATTCAAGCAATCAATTCAAAATAGTAATTTGAGCATGCAAGAACCTATAATCCACTACCAGGATGCAATTCTCATCAACTGCATCGGCCATGCAAGAGGCTTTCAACACAGGCATGCAATCTAATAATATAATCAACAGATGATACAAAAGATAAACTATCCATTATAAGATATACTCATTTAACGGATAATGAATAATAGGAATTCAGTGCTTTTCATATGAAGGCATATGGGCATGAAAGACAAAAATTCATGAGAGTATTTAATGTGTATATATATTCATGAAGAGAAATGCTCCCCCTAAGTTATGCACTTATTCAATTTATGCCTTTTTCATTTTCTAGTTCTTTAGCCAAGTGTTTTAAGATTTTTGATGATATATGCTTGGCTTTGGATGAATAGGCATAGAGGACCAAACAGTCACAATATATATTTCTTTAAGTGAGCTAAGCCAGTATTGCCTTTATTGATATGAATTTCGATATGTGTGAGAGGCACAAGTTAGACTTTCAATTTAAAAGTACACATGCATAGGTCTACTTTATGCATTCATCTAGATTGAGATGTAGGCAATCAAGTTAGTCATTCAACTCATCTCTAAGTATATAAAGCTCTAAAGGATATGACTTAATAATTTGAGAGCTTGTGAAGTGGCAATGAGTAAATACTCTTGACAATCAAATTATCATTTAGTTCATAAGAGTATTTAGAATGAGTGAACATTTTCAAAAATGTTTTCGTACTTAGTAATCATGTCCATGCTTGGGCAAAGAGCATATAGGATATGTGAATGTTGTGAACAATGCTCTTTGGAGAATGGAAAGTATCCTATAAATATAATTACAATCTAAAGCAAGGATACAAGTAGATAGGTGAAACCTTATCGAATATGATCATGGTTTGGTAAGGATTTCTTAAGAAGGGGATAGGTGAATCAAGATTAGAGGATTTAAATATTAAGCTCAAAGGGAATTATTTGATTTAACAATAAAATACGAATTCCCAAATGGATGCCTCTAATTTTGATTGTGTGAGGGAAGTCTTATTTATTAGCACATGATAGATATGGAATTTATTATCATTACTTATACTTAGAGTAATGACCAGGTCTTGACTAATGAGATTAGGGTAAAAAGATATAATGCAAGACGAGATCCCTAAAGCTCAATTCTGTGCAATGGACAAAAGTATGCTTAAACTTGTGATTTTCATGTTAGCATGGGTTAAGCATTTTGAATTAAATACCAGGCATACATGTCATGTCCATATGGAAGTTGATAAAGATTCTTAGTATAACAAGATAGGTGAGTGCGTATACTAAGATTTTCATTATAAGCAACAACCACTTCCCCAACCTACAGTCATCACAACCCCCTAAACCTAAGCCTAGGAACTAAGGAAACATTAAATAATTAAGTGATATTAAGTTAAATCCAATTTTCCTTAGGACCTACGAGGTTTGCTTTCATAATAACCCATATCATTTCTTTGTCCATACTTCTAGCATTTCTAAGTCGGATACACCCTTTCATTTTACAAGATAAGTGAAATTTATATGCATGTGACAGCTTATGCTTACTTGTTTTATTTTTATTTGACGACGGATGACTATGGGACTTATAATATAAACCCTTTTTGAAAAATTTATTTCTTTTGGCTCCTAAGGGTTCATTATGATTATTCTTTTTATATTCTACTTTGGGTGCAACTATAGAATAATCATCTATTTCCTTTTCTAAGCAGATAATTTTCAATATCTTCTTAATCTTTCTCTTCTCAAGGATAGCATGATAATATTTTAATTCTTTTAATTGTATAGCAATCCCCTTATCCTCAATTTTCAAAAATTATTTCTACTTAGATATCTTAACTAGAAATTTATTCATTTTCAATAAAGTATTTTCTAGTTTTTCAAATGACAACATGCTTTTATTATTCAATTCAGCACATGATTCATCATAAGAATTAACACAATAGTTTTCATATGAATCATTGCATGCATGTTCAACAGGACTATCACAAATATTCTTAGATGATTCATCGTATGATATGCTGCAATGCTTTTCATAGGAATCATCATATACATCATTAACAATATTATCAACAGATGATTCAACGTGAGACAAAACACAACATTCAACATAAGAATCATCAATCGAGCTAGGGTGAGAATCATATACCTCATCGCTGATTACTAGCTCATGATTTACCTCATTTTCCTGGGTCCCTCCATATCTCTCATCCAGCTCAACCCAGATGTCCTGTGCACCACTACATACGACAATTTCATGAAGAATATTAGTATCTAAAGCACAGTACAATAAATCCATGGCATGTGAATTTGCATGCATTAAATTTATATCATTTTTTACTAGCATACAAATTCCCTTATCAATCACCTACCAAGCCCTCCAATTCATAGATTTTACAAGTATGCTCATTTGAATTTTCCAATGGGTGTAATTTACACCACAAAACAAAGGAGGACTGGAAGTTGACTATCCATCACCGAATGGGGATACACCAAATCGAGCCATTGCGATCTTTTTGCAAAAACGTTTGAGTCTAGTGCAACGAGGCTCTGATACCAATTGTTAGAATTGGTGTATTCTCAAGAGGGGGGGGGGGGTGAATTGGAATTTTAAACTTTTCTCCTAGGTTAAATCAGAAATCAATATGATTTAGCTACCTAGGGTCTTTCTATACAATCCCAAATGCACAAGTAGACATAATGTACGAAAATTTAAATCATATGCATTATTCACACCATAACATACACGTGTGGTATTTATAGTGTGCGGAAATATAAACAAACACACGATATGTTATTGGGGTTCGGCCAACTGTGCCTGCATCCCTGCCTCTAGCTCACAAGTCCGAGGATTCCACTAAAGGCTCACTTAAAGGGTAGAACGGCACCTATTACAATCAGGTCAATTAGCACAGGGCTGACCTCAACCTTTACAACCAGGTGAATTAAAGGGGCTAACTTTAACCAACACGCCTTACCAGGATGGCATACCTAGCTTTTTTAACCGGGTCTAAGCCAATCCAGTACTATTTCAAAGGGCTACTCTCCTTCTTCAGGCCCATGCTTGGAAATACATCAGATTTGCTCCATCAATGAAAAGGTACAGTGATTATGCTTTCAAGTAAATCAGAGGTGTACCCAATTATGTGCAATCGCATACACCACCAATAAGATATAATAAGTAAGCTCATTGTGGTTTACAATATGTCAACTCTCAATAAAATATTTGCTATCAATGTAATTAGTGCGTGAGAGTGTCAACAAGCAATCTTTGTATCTTAAGATATTCAATCAACGTGTTCACACAAAGATATCATCCAAACAATCAGCAGATTTTCTCAATCGCATGATGCTCAAGTAGTGTATATGTTTGGTTTGCTAAGAGAGATTTAATCTTTGTATGCAGCAAAATAGATAACTCAATGAATATTGCCACAAAGATCAATATCACATAAAAAAATGTCTCTTCAAATATTTTTCAAGATAGAGCGCAATAGATATTTGAAAATGTTTTGAAAGAGTTTTTGCAATTCAAAAAAAAAATGCAAACTTCCCAAGATATTGCAATGAATGTGCAATACTCGGAAGTTTAATATAAGTCTTCTTAGGAGAGACTTATTAACAAAGTCCCCTAAGAACACTTAGGTTTGTCTCTCAATAAAATCGTATCAACCAAGAAGAACAGGGAGAGCATACCTTTCCAAACAAACACTCAATCAACTTACAAAGAGTTTAGGCAATAGTAGAAGGTAAGTATGAGTGAATGGGGTGAGAAAATGAGTAGTATGGATTTTGGGATTTTCAAGGATTCCTCCTAATCAAGATTGCTAATCCTCTTCTAATATTTGAAAATGATGGGTTATATATAGATGTTGGAAGAATTATAGCCGTTGGGACATGTAGGGTATTATTAGTATTATTGAAAATCATTTTAACCCTAATTAACCTTGTTTAAAAATATTTAACCATGGTAAAAATGCAGGGCAAACCGAGAGCTTTGGTGGACCAGAATACTTTCAGTTGACCTAAGCTCATATGGTTCGGTCGACCGGGCTAGAAATGAACTGCCTAGGTCAGTCAACCAGACAAGTATGTCCAGGGTGATTTTTTCCAAATCAACAAGATTTGGTCGATCGGGGTGAAAATGAACTAACTGGTCGGCCGACCAGAATGGCATATCTGAGGTCATTTTTCAAAATCAGCGCGGTTCAGTAGACTAGGGCTAGAATGAACTAAGTTGGTCGGTCGACCAAACCATTGGGACAACTCCTGAGGACCCCCGGTCGACCAGGTTGGTGTAATAAAAATTTCGCTCGGTCGACCAGGAAGTCAAACTATTGACTTCAAGGGTATTCAGTCGACCGAAAGTGCATAACTTGTGCAGTTCGATCCTTTTTTATTCCACAATCACCTTATTCAAATGTCTAACACATACAAGTGCAATGGTGAGTGTTCTAAGGTCCTTTTTAGGTCTTTTTGAAGACACCAAAAAAATCCGGTGTCGATCGATCGAAGGGTATTCCCTAAGGTCTTTCTAAGGTCATTTTTAGTTTACGGTTGGTTTGAGCTTACCTATTAGATCATGCATATGATGTGTGTGAGCTTATTATAAACCAATCCCTATTTACTATTGCAGACCCTTTGCATAGAAATGAAATACAATATAATCGTAAATTGGGTCTTCAGCTTCAGTTCCTCTTTGTGCTATCACTATGATTTGCCAATTAGAATACCTGCACATCAACTTGGCAGACATTAAATATCTGAGTATTTGTCATAATCAAAATAGGAATATGACTTATAAGGTCAACACGAAGCAGATTTTTCGTGGGAGCGGCATAGGCACCACTCCTAGGAGTAAGGTAAACCCTCACTTTTTACTTAATTTCTCCTTAGATATTCAGCTAAATCGATGATCGGACGCTACCACAGGGTCCTAGTCATGATCATCATCATTTTTTCTGAAGTAAATTTTCAATTTGGGTTTCCTAGGCACCACTCCAAAGGGAGAGTGAGATTTAGGGAACTAAGTAAATTGGTTATATTTGAGAGTATAATAATTTATTTGGAATTTATGGGCCTAGAAAATGTTAAAATAGTATTTTATTTAGGATTGATTTAATGGAACTAGGATTTTTGATTCAGGATTCGGGTGAGTGCCGCAGGTATCTTTTCGGGATCCCTATTGGTGTAGTTCAAGAAACCAAGTAAGGGGGAATATATATTAAATCTGATTTTTATGAATTAATTGGAAAATGAAATATGTTATGAATATATGTGTATATGTTTTTGTATGGGTTTAAAATGTCACCCGTTTAAATTACGTTTTCTGAGCCTAGAGCTATTTATTTAGATACATATATGTGAAAATGAACTGATGTAAGTGAATGATATTTTCAGGATAACAACGTAAAAAAGAAAGGTATATTTTTAGTATATAAATGTTAGATGTAGGTTGGCTTATTTTACAGGAAATATATATATGAATTTTACTGCTAAATAGTGTGACCTGAGTAAAATAGAATTTTGTGTGGAATTGTGTTATATGTGTAAGATGCAGGATATACAGGAAATGAATTAAGAATGAAAACGATATATGAAATATGCTACATGTGAGTGTTAATGCAACCATGGAAACAAAAATAGTTGAAAGATGTTGGACAAAAACAGCTGAAAGATGCTGGGTAGAAGACTAGCGCATTTCTATATAGACTAACACAAAAACAGCTGAAAGATTATGGGACTAACACAAAAAACAACTGAAAGATGCTGGGTATATTATGAAATGAAATGAAAATGAGAATGAAATGGAAATGAATAAAATGGAAATGAAATGTGAAATGTGAATGATGTGAAATAGGAAAGAGCCATGTAAAGTGAAATGTTATGAAATGTCAAAGCTGAGAACATGAATAAATGAGAATTACAGAATAATGACAGAAAAAGTAATGTATTATGGTAGTATCATTATTTATACTTGTAGAACATGTTACGTTTAGGCGGGGCAAACTTTTCTCCTGAGGGCTTGCTGAGAAAGGCGAGTGCTCTGGTTAGTATCAGGTGTAGCAGTAAGCTGCATAACGTACTAAGGTAGAGGGAAACTACTTGTGTGGGTGGGTAGATTTTCCTATTCTTGAGAGCCTTCACTAGTAAACCTTTAGATGAACTGTGTGAGTACGAGATTACTTCTTCACCTAAGGGCTTACTGAGTAAGATGAGTGCCCTGGTATGCTTCAGTGTTAACCATCGGGTTGCCTAATGTATCAGAGCAGAGGGGTGCTACTTGTATGAGCGGGTAATCACCCCTATCCTTAGATTTTTCTCGTAGGTAAAATATCTTGCACGTGGTTGATTAGGTTCCGAAAATGATTTCAAAAATTATGTTAAAGATCTGCAAAAGTTGAATATTAAGTTGATTATAATTTCATGTTGGCCATAAGCTAATTTAATATATTGTTTCTTCTCTTACTGTTATGTGTCTCACTTGAATACAAATTTATCTTTTTCAGGATCTCCATGAGATCGAGCTTAGAGAGCTCGAGGTTATTACAACATTTTTGGGTTATATAAAAGGGAAAGGGTATAATTTTGATGATATTTTTGGGATATAAATATTTTAGGATTTATGTTTTATGTTTTAAGTTTTCTGAGTTGTGAATACTAGAAGTTGTTGGTTATGTTTTTGAAGATATGTATATATATGGATGCAGATGGTTGAATGGATTATTATAGAATGTAGATAGAAGTAGAAAACTCTGGTATATTATTGATAAAGGACTGTAGTTATGTTTTTCACCACGTAATTATTAATGGAATAACTGGTATAGGAAAATCAATGACGTGGCACCCGAGTCCTACAAGGTGGGTTCAGGGTGCCATAAAGCATAGTTAATCAGGTATAACACACCAGACTGAGTTTACGAGTTCGGGGCATTACAATGTGTGCAGCGTGTGGTGGTTTTCTGAGCTAGTCTCGCGACGGTGCGTGCAGCAGGTGTGTAGGAAAAAAAGCAGCGACGAGATTTGTTCTGCGAAGTGGTTGAAGGACAGGTTGAAGACGATGAGGTTGACTAGAAACTGGATTTCCAGGGAATGGTTATGGCGAAGATGTTACAGGAGAGGTCGAGGGCCTGAAGGTTGGTATAGTTTGACAGGAATAGCGAAATGGAACCCTTGAGATTGAGATTGGTCACGGAGAGCTTGTAGATTCAGCCATTGTTGCAAGTGGCGCCCTAGAGGTAAGAGGTGAATCTATTGTAGAGGTTGGCAAAGGTAGCTTTTGTCCAATTTGGGGGGTTGTTCGTCAAGTACTAGCGAGCACACAAACACCCAAAACGACCAAACTCGAACCCCTATATGATAATATATATATATATATATATATATATAATCAAATAGTAACGTGTTGCCAACCCCTGCAGATTATGTATCTAATATCTCCTCATCCTCCTCCTCCTTCTCTATTATTATTATTTTTTTGGTTTAATGAAGACAAAATTTGAGAAGAAAAAATAGGGGGAGAGCAAAGGGGGTGGTTGTTGCGAGAACAAGAATGGGAGTAAGGTAAAGAGAAAATTGGGTTCCCAACAAAAGAAACAGAAAAACGCATATAATTAGGATCTACATGATCAAACGCTAAAGCAGCCCCAGATTAGAAAGAGAAATGCAAAAGCTCACACAAAAGCAAATCTAAATACAAAGCATGAGAAGAAGAGAGGAGATCGTGAAGCCTAACCTGAGCATCAGCTTTGACAAAATTTCCTTCGCCTACCTATGTAACTAAAGATTGTTACCGGAAATGCATGTGGGAGACCTCAGTGGTAATGCTTGAATTCATGCGTCAATCACTGGACAGATCGGCTGGTCGTGCATGCACCGAACGACAATTTGATTTGAATCTACTCGTGCTCAAAATGTAATGGATCAAGGTTGCAAGAACTAAAAGGGGAGTGAGAAAAATGGGATAGAATGAGGGTGTCTTCGCCTATGAGTGAGGGTTGTGAGGCCAGGAAGGGAGAGCAATGCTTTGTGTGTGATCGAAGGACCTCTGCGAGGAGAGAACCTTAAAGAGATGGGAGCTTGAGAGTGCAGTGGATGGCGAAAGGAGATCAGGGAGAGTGGGAGATTGAATATGAGGGTGGAGTGATTGCATGAAGGTGATGAATGAATAGTGCCTCCTCTTGTGCATGGACAGTGAAAAATGAAATAAGGACCCCCCCTACGTGTGTGATCCACCCTTGTGCGCCAATGCAAGCCTTTTTATAGGCCAGTTGGCATCTCTCCTTTTGTATGTACCCTGTTTTTTTTTTTTTTTTGCATTCATTGCTTGTACCTGCTCACGTATAATGTATCTTATTTCCATGTATTCTTTCATTTGGGGAGTGTTACTTCCCCCTACAATGTGACCTCATGCACTTTTATATTCTAACTGCAATTCCCCATGTCAAAAATAGACAGTTTTTTCTCCTAAGAGACCTAGTAATTAAAATTACCTTAAGACTTCGGCTAAAGCACCCAGTTCTAAAATTAAAGGACCCACTCAATTAAAAATTTGAAAGAAACAATTTCACAAATTAAATATTGAAAACTCATTTTTTAAACAAAACAAGACTTAATTTTGAAATTCAAAGTCAAAAAAATCAAGCTTTAAAATTAAAATTAAAATTAGAAAGGACTCAATTTTTTTTTTTTTAGAAAATAGGGACTCGATTCAACGTATCGAGACTTACTTTGAAAAAATAAAACAAGTTTTGAAATTAAAGGGGTGGATTAAGGATGACTCTGGACTTGACTTTGAAAAACATGGTTTATTGTGTAAACGTTTAAGAAGAGGAATTAATTTTGCAGCTAAAGAAATTTTTATAAGACCCTAGAATATCAAGAGGCATCTTGAAAACTATTTTGAAATGTCTAGGACTCTAAACAAGACTCAAATTCCGAAAAGAACTCAATTGAAAACAAACCGGGGCTTCCAATGACCAGTGCTTGGACTTAAGGTCAATTTCATTACACCGAGCCTACTTGGGAGCCCTCAGGTAAAAATTAGGGTGCCTACGACCGTGTTTAGGTTTAATACAAGTTAAACCGTTTATAAGCGAGTTAACCTGGATATGACCTATTACGCCCCGAAACCCGCTAGGTGGGGCCCGGGATGTGATGAGACCAATCGTCGTCTCCGATACAGTATTTAACATACACCCAGTGGAAAAATAAAGAACAAACTCAAATAAAAAACCAGAGTACTATATACAACCCAAAAGGAGTATCCATCCACATATATTACATAACCAGAAATTCTAAAACATTATTATACATATTTCAGTTCTACTACCACTCACAAATCTCCAAAATTCCAAACCTTGCCTTGGAGTTTTCTAAGCTTGATCACCAGAAGGACCTGAAAACATAATAATTCCTCGGGGTGAGACACCTCTCAATAAGGAAGAAATAAACTATAGCAGCGTGCGGCAGAAGAGATTCAATATATATATATATATATATATATATATATATATATATAATATAAACTCATCAATTAAACAACAACTAGCAAGGTACTTTCAAATTGTAGTCACACAAACAAAACCTATATTTATAGTGAAAGTTCCCAAGGATTGGGAAGATTACACGTCTATACATGTATCTTCCCTCTGCTCTAATACCATTACAACTACTAGGGCACTCACCTTACTCAGTAAGCTCTCGGGGCTATGTTTATAAGCAAAGTCTCCGAGAATAGGGAAGTTTATACACCCATACAAGTAACTTCTCTTTGCCCTAGTACCAGACTATAATTACCAGGGCACTCGCCTTTCTTAGCAAGCCCTCGAGCGGAGAGATTTACTTTGTTATAATTATTTATGCATTTAAGTTCACATCAATTATCTGACAAAGTCAACGACCATATAAACCACATTTCATTCACACAGGATACAATACAATCCACTGAACTCAGTTCGTGACCCACCTAGGGCAACTACATACCTACTAGTACGTGGCCCACGTAGGGCAGCTACGTACCTCACTGTACATGGCCCACGTAGCGTAGCTATGTATCTCACTGCACATGGCCCACATAAGGCAGCTACGTACTTAAATGTATGTGGCTCACGTAGAGCAACTGCATACTCCATTGTACGTGGCCAACATAGAGCAGCTACGTACTCACAATGTAGGTGGTCCACGTAGGGCAGCTACGTATTTCATTGCACATTTACACTCACAATAGATAGTATTTACAATCAACCCATATTCACTATCAAGCAATGTTCACAGCCAAGCAGTACTCATAACCAGACAGTATACACAACTGATCAGATTTTGCAAGCAGCCAGTATTCTCAAGAAAATAGTAAACTTAATCAATTACTTTTAAAGGATTATTCTCATGCCACACAGTTTTTTCCAAATTAAAAATTATAACCAAATCATTATTTTAAATTGGCTGAATCGTTTGGAAAATCATACTATAATTATATGGTTCCTATACTTGAAAATAACCGATTCAAATTTAAATAAAAACCTGGTATAATTTTATTTTCCCTTACCTGATCCTCAAAGTTCAACGTAAAACGAATGGGAAACCTAACCTTGTATTCCGAAACTCCCTAATTTAATTAGTTTAACCCCAAAATATTTATCATTTAACATCTCCTAGGCCCACACATTCCCAATAATTAATTTAATATTAAAAAAATATCTTACTTACCCTAGTTTTGGAGTGGTACCCAAGAACTCCAAATCAAGTTTCTACTCCGGTTAACTTGGAGAAAAACACCCTGGGAACCTCTTAGTGGTTTCTGATCGTCGAATTGGGCTAAATCCGGGTCAGATTCAAAGAAAGAAGGCAGGAGAATGAAACCCTAGAGAGAGAAAACGAGAGGAGAGATATTTTTGCAGAAGAAAATGATTTAGGGTCACTTTATAATCTGGCCTTCGTCAACAAGTCTAAAAGGTTCGTTGACGAAGTCAAGAAGAACATTCGTCGATGAGAACATTGTGTTCATTGATGAAGCGGTTAAAAACCTGAATTTTCCCTGCTCATGGTAATTCCTCGTTGACAAGACACATGTATTCGTCGACAAGGCCAAGAAGGACGTTCATTGACAAGGAAAACAAATTCATCGATGAGTCCCTGCTTGATGCCCTTTTTAAGTTTCTATTCTCTTTATTTTTTTATCCTTTTCCTTTTATTTATTTATTTTATATTTTCTAGGTTCAGGTTATTACATGACCCGTTTATTAAATGGGTTAGGCAGGTTCGGGTCAGCGAGTGACCCGTTTATGACCTATTTAAAGAAAAAAAATGGAGTGCTTTTTAAAATAAAATAAAAAATTGTCATTTAAAAATTTTTTAAAATAAATAAATTATAATATTTTTAAATTGGTGATCCGTTTATTAAACAGATGGGTTTGAATTTACATAGTAGTCACCCATTAATAAACGAGTCAACCTGATCTCGAACTCATTTAACCCAAACCTGTTTTTGACCCGCCCGAACCCAGTCCGTTAACCCATTTTGCCACCCCTACAAAAAGATATATAAAATGAAACAGAAAATAGCGCATGCACAATCCATCATATCTAGCTACTTTAATGATGCTTACGTGTATTTTTTATTATTTTTAAAATTATAGATGTTTAAGAATTTAACCATAGGTTTTAGACGTAATAGATAAGAAGGAATTGGTTTAAGATCATTAATATATTTAAGTTTTTCTTCTTCCTTTTTTTTTCAGTAAAGGGTAAATTGTATTGATCAAATGGAATATGTACAGAAAACTCCGAACATGCACTGCACAAGAAGGCCAAAACTCCCAAACAAAACTAGGAAAAACATAGAAGCAAGTACAATCAAACGTGGGCATACCCAGGGCACAAAGGCTTAAAAAACAAGTAGCATCAAAATTCAGAGAAACCTAGTAACAAGTACAATCAAATCTAGGCATACCTAGAGAACAAAAGGAACGCAAGATCAACTGACCTCAAGGAGGCCTAGACCCCTTATTCCTTTTCTTACTTTTCACAGGATGAACAGTCCAACCTTGTGCCTTATCAACCCCTTGATTTATGCCACTAATCATAGTCAGAAGGGGAGCTTCTCCTTTATCCTTAATCTTTCCAATTTCACCTTTACCTTGCTTAGAGGAAGAATCTATGGTAGAGTTTGCAGTAGTGCACCTAGTAGAACACTTACTTTTGGAACCACCTGCAGTGCAACTTTCCTTGGCTTTCAAATGCAAACTTGTGTCCTTTGCTGGTGCTTTGGCATCTACCTTAGAAGTACCAGGGTTGCCTGCATCACTGCCTGATTGTATACCCATAACTATAGCATGCTCAGTGACAACAGGTTCAATGGTCTTCTTTCCTTGGTCATCACCTAGGCAATCTTTCCTAGCTTCCAACTATTCCTTCTCTTTCTTGGTTTTACAATTTCTTTCAGCATGGACAAGGGTTTTACACTAACAACAGAACTTAGGAACATTTTCTTAAACAATATCTTGGGTGAATGAATGATCATTAGAGAGTCTAACCTTGATACTCTTCTCCGGGTCCTTTAAAACATCAATCTCAACCAAAACCCTCGCGTAAGAAGGCATTTCCCTGTTAGTGGTGTCGCGACGTTCCCGGACGTGAACTTGGGACGACTAAAAATGAAATGAAGTGTGCGAATTTTGAAAATATGATTTTCATGGAAAATAAAGTGTATGAAGTCACCACTAACCTTTTGAAGTGTGGTTAGAACACTTGATTACTACCCAATTAAGGGTAGAATCAGTTTGCATTACTAGAGTCGGGCTCGAGAGTTTGGTTATGCGAGGGGAAGGTACCTAATTAATTGAAAATTATCCAAAATAAATTCAATAAGCCTTAGAAAATTACTCCCTATAAAAAATATATGAAAATGCACAAAACAAATATAGTATATAAGTATCACCTCAGAACCAGGGCATATCATGCTCCGAAGAACCCATGCATCCCTTTTAAATCGCCGGGATCGAAAAATTGAGAAAATAGTTTGAGAAAATACACTCTTGGGATTTTTTTTGAAATTGTCATAGAATTTTTATTTTTGAATTTTAAATGAATTATTGAGGTGTTTAAAAATAAAAAAGGAAAATCGGTGTAAACCGGTTCAAGGGGTGGACCGGTCAAACGTTGATTGGTCTAAAAGGAAGACCGATTTAAGATCCGGGTCAAAGAGGAACCTGGTCCGAAGTCAACGGTTCACGAGAACCAGTCAACACATGGGGGAAGACCAGTTTAAGGTCTGGTTTAGGACCATCTACGCCACGTGGCTACTTGCGAACGGAGGGTGCATACGGGTGGAGATATGTGAGCTAGTACAATCCTAGGCATCCATAGAGGGCTGCTTCAAGCAGTGATGGCAAGGAATAGGATGGCCACATGTTGTGTGGCGGGTGAAGGAGGCAAGCACCCATGACTAAAGGAGGCTGGCAGCAGTTAATGCTTCAGACACGAAGCAATCTCAACCGTTGATGCTGTAGTGATCCAATGGTTGTTGTGACGAGCATGCGGGTCACCCACATGTCTTCATCCGAGGTGTTTAGCATTGAAACCAGATGAACGGTCCATATCTGGGTGTGCATAAGTTTGATCCTAGGGTCATGGGTGCTCCATGTCTTGACATCCTGCAATTTCTAAACAGAACATATAAAAATCATTTTTTTTCCTCTTCTCTCATTTTTCCACGCCTCATTCTCGCAGCCTCTCTCTCTCTCTCTCTCTCTCTCTCTCTCTCTTTCGAACTCTCATCCTCTTCTTTCTTCTGTTCTTCCTTATGAATAGACCCTGAAACCCTAGATTCTCACCTTCTCTCCTTTCCCTCTCATTCCTTCTATTCTTTTTCTGGTTTGTGTAACTTGCAATCCAAAACCTAGTCCTAACTCTCACCCGTTATGCCCTACTCAGTCTGGAACCTTCTTAGCCGAGAACCTAAGCTCCGTTTATGATAGCTCACCCTTCATTCTTTCTACGACTTCCTTTTCGAATTCAGAATGATCTGAATCGGGGTTTGAATCTTAAGTCCTTGATGCCCCACTCTCTTTAGCCCTTCTTGATTTCTTTCATCAAAGAAGAGAACTCCCCAATACCCCTAAACCTTCCCTCAACTAGAAATCCTTGGAACCATGAGGTTTCATCCCTTGCTCATATTTGTGAGAGCCTCAGAATCACTATCCCTCATTTGTCCGTTAGCTATTCGAACCCACGAATGGGTCCACAACCTTGCAAGGCTCGGTTGGGAGGTGATAAGCAAAATGATAACCGAGGGTGTTTGAAGAATTTCATGCTGAAAGTTAACAAAGACTTGCAGAAGAGTTAAGTACCCTTTCCTTCTTTGGTTTTTTGTTATTTTTTCCTTTGATTATTTTATTTTATTTTTTGTGTGTATGTGATGAGTGTGATTCGAAATGTTGAATGCTGATTGTGGTTGATGGTATTGGGCTCCGCTAGGGTTCTGAGAGTCAAGGGACAGGTTGAAGACAAGTCGACATGTCTCGAACCCACCGAGTGAGGGGGTTTGACTCACTTGAGTCAAGCCAATTGGTTGTGGACTCGAGTGACCCCGAGTGAGTTGAGTTACATGTGTGGTCTGGCACGTGGGTCTTAAGTTGGAATTAATTTTGGCTTTGGGCATCCTCAGAAATGGGCCTGGGGTATGTTTTTTAAAATGGGCTTTAAGTTGGGCTTTAAAAATGGGATGGTTGGAGTTAGGATTTAAAAAAAAAAAAACAAACAAAGGGCTACAAGCCGTAGGATATTGAAATTTGGGCTTTGGTTTCAAACTTGACAAATGGGCTCAAGGCTCATTTCAAATGCAGTTGGGCTTGGTTTTGTTAAAACAGGGAGTTGGGCCTGGTTTTGTTAGGACAAGGAGTTAGGCTTTGGGCTCTTAGTGAACTTGGGCTTTGGGCTCTTAGGGAACTTGGGCTTTGGGATTATTTTAAAAACACGGGCCCAAGTTCTTTTAATAGATTGGGCTTTTATTGTGAACGCAAACCCGGGCCTGATTTTACCAAACAGACTTTCCTTCCTTTTTAAATAGATGATGGTTCTGGGGCTCAGGTGATTTGGTTTGAACTCAAACTTTGGACTCGGGTTTCAGGAAGTGGGTTTGAGTCTGATCTCAGTCCAGCCCCAATTCAGGTTCAAGTATGAACCTGGATCCTAAGAACAATTATTCCTACATACTCACATACAACCACTAAATAAATTTAACAAACTAAGAAGTAAGACTTAGATTTTTACCCCTTTTCTCTCCCTCCTCCGATCTTTTACTCCCCTCTTTGTGTGTTTGATATGGGTTGTCTAGATCAGCCCCTCGGCTTTGCCCTTCCTTCTCTACTTCTCTGTACTGCTGCAGAGTTTCCTGCTTGTGCCTTTGAATTTTTGCTTCTGAATTCTGCTCCTACAAAATTCTCTTTGTCTGGTTGTTATTGGTGGTGTAGAGTTCCCCTCCCATTCTAATTTCTCTCCCTCTCTTAATATCTCTACAAATTTTTCTTAGCTCTCTTTTCTTTCTCTTTGGTTTTTTTTATTTCTCCTAATTTTTGCAGAGTATTTCTATGCCCTCTTGTGTGTCCCTCTATTCCAGTTTTCTTTTATTTTTTTTATTTCCATTTTTAGCTGACTATGCTATATCTTCCTTTTGTGTGTAAGTGAACAGGGGTGGTGCTTCCAACTAGCAACTAGAGATTGGAGAGCTTGGAACTTCTTTTGTGTTTTATTGTATTTGTTTTTTGTATTTATCATTGTCTGCATGTAATTTGTATGTACCCCCGGGTTGCTTTTCCCGCAACCACTATTTGTACACTTTTTGCTGTAACTTTCTTTCCCTTGTGTTTTCTGTTGTAACTCTCATGTGTGCTCCCTGTTAACAATGTGTATGACCTCATATATGATTTTAACCCAAAATCAGTTTGACCAACTATGCCTTCCAAGAACTCAGTTAAGAAAGTGGTAGGCTCACCAAGGCTTGGGTCCTTAACTACAAAAAATAATATTTATAAAACCTAACTATCCCAAGTTCAGTAGAAAGTGGGTAAGCTGGGTGTCGATCCTCAGGAACTTGAAGCACAATTATTAAACCTCTTCCAAAATAGTTTATTATGGCATTGCTATGAAAAAGAAGTAAAAGTTTCAATAGATTGAATTTAACTAACTACTGGAAAGCATGTAACTAAAAGCAAGTAAACCTACACTACTAGAAAGCAAGTAAATTTCTAAGTTACCCTACTCCTACAAAGCGATACTATGGTCCGAATCAGACGCTAGATGCCATGCTTCTTGTTGGCCTAACAAGGCTTACAATTCTTATTTTGAAGATAACAAATCAAGATAAGTTTGATATGATTTTCAAGTTAAACTATTTCAGGAAGCAGGCAAAACTCAAGTATTTCAAAGCCAAACTCGAAGGTCAATAAAGCTCATGATGGACATACTTTATAAAAGCTTGAAGAATGAAAATTGATTGAAAGCTCAAAGATGATATATGATCATGGAAAAGCAAGGATTTACATGAAGATCAGAAGTTTAGAGTTTTAAAAATGTCTATATGTAAGTACTTTATGTAAACTTCAATATAAATTGAATTGAAGCACTTACAAATAAAAAGAATTTAAGAAAAAAAATTTTAAAAGACCTTAAAATATGTTTTAAATCAAAATGATAAAGGTCTAAAGAAAGGAAGAAAGTTTTAAAAGTGAAAAAAAGGATTTTCTGAGAGCCAGGCAACTGCTCAATATAGGTAGTAGACTGCCAAAATTAAAGGAATTAAACTTGGGAGGCAGTAGGGTCGCAGGCGACTGCCTGAGCCCTGTCAGGCACCTAGGTGGTCAAGTTAGGTGACTGCTTGTGTATTGGTATGCGACTGCCCGTCTTCTAGTTGTTTAGTTTTCACTATGGCAGACGAATGCCAGGTCGTGGCAAGCGACTACCACTCGAACAAAATTTTTAAAAACTCAACGGGAAAATTTTTTAAATGGATTTTTTGGGCTATACTCTTTTTGAAAAATTGATGTTTACTCCAAGCAAACTTTGGGGGGGGGGGGGGCAAGGAATTATATTTTAAACATTTATAAATAGCCCATACAATGATTTTATACACCAAGAAATTTTCCAGCAATCAATGTACTCTCAAAGCTCTCAATCTCTCTTGCGCTCATCCTACTTTCACTACTAAATTATTGTTGATCCCAACTTTGAATTTGAGTCTTCAAAGTCTAAATATTTCAATACACAAAAGATAAATTCGGTGATCTAAATTAAATTGAGCTTCAATCTCTTTATATTGATTTACATTGAAGTATATTTGTGCTAAATATTGTACTAACCAGCTTTGTTGTGAGAGTGTCTCTTGTACACAAAATTATCTCTACTTGTTTCTTGTTTCTAGATGATTCAAGGTTGTTGGATCGTTGTGCCAAGTGAGGGGATATCGTTTGGAGAGGTGGGCTCTAGCCTAATTGAAGGAGTGTTGTAAAAAATGTTGTTCCGCCTGGCAAAGGAACTGACCTAATGAATCCTTTGGTGGTTTACCAAAGGCGAGGACATAGGCTGGGTATAAGCTGAACCTCGTAAAACCTTGTGTTCCTCTCTCTCTTCCCTACTCTTTACTTTTCAGCATATTTTACAAATTGCGTGGATGCTTTATAATTTATGAATTCTGAGTGTTTGGTTATTAAATAGACTGGAAGATAATATGTTTCGATTTAATAATCATTGATTGCGAAAACCGAAATGGATTACGTTGGTTGATCATCCTAAACTTATTAAATTGAAGGTTTATTTAAAAACTGAACCTTAGGAAGAAGTGTGACTTTGAATTTCAACATAGGGTTTATACAAATCCAACAAGCATTGGATATTACTACAGGGCTATTGTCACAAGAATCAAGTGCTTGGTTATTTTGTATTGATTGTAGTTGATTTGGATTGATTATTTTACATGTACTTTTTGATTGTGTTTGTGTTGTGTTTATTGTTATAATAGAAGAGTTTTTTTTTTTCAAAAAAAAGAACATAAATTTCTTAAAACCCATTTCACCCCCCTCTTGGGAACTATATCATATTTTTAATTTGTATTAGAGCCTCGTTATAGTAAATTTAACAAGAAGCTATAAAAAGATTGAATGACACACATAGGAGTAGCTCCCTTCGGAGAGGGTCAATCCTCAACCCGACCACCTATCTTTTGTGGACATAACTACACTTTTTGGAAAAAAACGAATGTAAATCTATCTTCAACATATGGATTGGAAAGCTTAGGAAGTTGTCATAGATGGAGATCTAATTCCTATCAAAATAGTGGATGGAAAACAAATTCCTAAAGAAAAAAAGGACTTGACCGATATAGATTACAAAAATGCTACAAATAAATTCAAGTGCCATAAATGCCTTGTATTGTGCTTTAGATGCTAATGAATTCAATAGAATCATAGCCTGAAAAATAGCCAAAGAAATTTGGGACAAGTTAGAAGTAACTTATGAAGGAACAGTAGATGTTAGAGACAATAGGATTGACATGCTAGCCAATGAGTATGGAGCTTTCAAGATGAGTCCAAATTAAACAATCACGAGTATGTATACTAGATTTACTCACATAATAAATTCTCTAAGTGCCTTAAGAAAGACCTACACTACCTAAGAAATTATTCGGAAAATACTAAGAGGCCTTCCCTCCATATAGGAACCAAAGGCCACTGCAATAATTGAAGGTAGGAACCTTAAGACTACCTCACTAGATGAACTTATAGGTTCACTACTCACTTATGAAATGACATTAAAAGAAAGAAACCCTGAACCTTAGCATTAGAATTCCATTGCCTTAAAAGTAGCTAGTGAAAGCTCAAGTCAAGATGAAAGTGAATCTAGTGATCTAGACCAAGATGGATTAGCGTTCATCACTAAAAGACTTGGCAAGTTCTGTAGGAGAAATAAAAAATTCCCTAGAAAGTTTAGTAAAAAGAAATCTGAAAAAGGGGAAACTAGTAGGAAAGAAAACAAAAGTAAAAATGACCATCCTGCATGTTATCATTGCAAGAAATCAGGACACATCAAGCTGGACTGCCCTTTACTCAA
Organism: Malania oleifera; assembly: GCF_029873635.1. NCBI lineage: Eukaryota > Viridiplantae > Streptophyta > Magnoliopsida > Santalales > Ximeniaceae > Malania > Malania oleifera. The sequence continues at coordinate 37,026,952 of NC_080421.1, read as the reverse complement.
GAAGGATAAAAAGAAGAAGAAGTCATGAAAGCTACATGGAATGATTCAAGCTCAAGCGAAACGGAGAACAAGTGAAGCGGAAAAGAGTTAGAAAATATGTGCTTCATGGCAAATGATGAAGAGGTAAATTCTTACTACTCCTCATCAACGGAATCTAGTAACGAATCTTATGATGAATCTTGCGATAGCATGCCCTCCTATAAAGAACTACAAGTTGCGTTATTTGCCTTACATAAAAGGTTTATCAAAGTCTCCAAAAGAAACATAAACTTAAAAGAACAAAATGAAAAACTAATGAAACAACTTGAATTTTCTAAATCCATTGAAAATGAGAAAGAATATCATATTGAAAAGTTAGAAGAGAAAATAGAAGATATGACTCAAGAAATAGTCAAAATACAAGTAGATTATCAAAATAAGAAGGATTTAGAAATAATTGAACTTAAGAAGTCAATAGAAGATAAAAGAGAAAATCATTTATAACTTTACCAAAGGTAAAGAAAATTTTGAAAAGATGATTGGACAATAAAGATTGCATGGAAATAGAGAAGGAATCAGATATAATGGAAAAATAAATAAAAAAAGTAAGAAGTTATTCATGGGATATTTTGTTAAAGAAGCAAAGTACTATGCTAGTACTTCCTCAACCAATATACATGGACATACTACTTGCTACATGTGCAAGAATAAAGTACATATGATGTTTAACTACCCACTTAAAAGGAAATATGTTAAAGTTCAAGGTGAATGGAAAGTAAACAATGGAACTAGAAATAATTCAGAGAAAGTTAAGAAAATTTGGGTTCCAAAAACTAACACCATGAATCCTTCATTGTAGGTGTGTTTTAGGACAACACCGTCAAGGGAAAAGTGGTACTTGGACAGCGGGTGTTCAAGACATATGACTGGAGATAGGACCAAGTTCACCACACTAAAACAAAAAGATGGGGGATACGTGATCTTCGGTGACAATGCCAAAGGTAAAATTGTTGGCATTGGTAAAATAGATAACGAACCCTCTCTTACAATTGATGATGTGTTGTTGTAGAAGATTTAAAACATAATCTTTTGAGTATTAGTCAATTAAGCGACAAAGGTTTTGAAATAATTTTTAAGAAAGACAAATGCATTATTCAAAATCCTAAGAATGATGAAACCTTATTCACAGCTCATAGGGTAAATAACGTATATTGTATGAATCTTGATAATCTAGTTAATCAAAATGTGACATGTTTGGCTGCCATGAATGAAACTAGTTGGCTTTGGCATAGGAAACTAGGACATGCAAGCATGGACCTATTATCTAAACTATCCAAGAAAAAATTAGAAAAAGGATTACCAGATACAAAATTTATAAAAAATAAGATTTGTGATGCATGCCAAAAAGGAAAACAAGTCAAGACAAATTTCAAAAAGAAGTACATATCAACAAGTAGACCCTTAGAACTCTTGCACCTAAACTTATTTGGTCCTACTAGAACACAAAGCTTAGGAGGCAAACAATATGCCTTTGTGATTTTAGATGATTATTCAAGATATACTTGGGTATTGTTCTTAGCAAATAAAGATGAAGCGTGTAACATGTTAATAACTCTATGTAAGCAACTGCAAAATGAAAAAGGCTATAACATAATGAACTTTAGGAGTGATCAAGGCAGAGAGTTCAAAAACAAAGATCTTGACAAATTTTGTGATGATCATGGTATAAACCATAACTTCTCAACATCTAGGACTCCACAAAAAAATGGAGTTGTTGAGAGGAAAAATAGAACTCTTTAACAAAATGGCAAGAACCATGTTAAATGAAAATAATTCACCTAAGTACTTTTGGGCTGAAGCTGTAAATACAACTTGTATGTTATAAATAAGGTGTCTATTTGATCAAGTCTAGACAAAACACCTTATGAACTATAGAAAGGTAGAAGACCCAACATAGCTTACTTCCATGTATTTGGATGCAAATGCTTTGTTCTCAATTATAAAGATGATTTAGGTAAATTTGATGCAAAATTAGATGAAGACATTTTCTTAGGATACTCTACAAATAGTAAAGCCTATAGGGTTTATAATAAAAGAACACTTACTATCGTTGAATCCATGCATATAACTTTTGATGAATCAAATCACTTTGCAAAAGAAATTAAAAATGATGAAAGAGAAGATATCTAACAAAAAGAAGAAAATCTTGAAATAAAAGAAGAAAAAAATGATGAAACTTCAAATGAAAACCCCATAGAAAACCAAGAAATACCAAAAGAGTGGAAATATGTTAAAAGTCATCCAAAAGACCAAATTCTTGGAGAACCATCAAAAGGAGTAACTACTAGAGCATCATTGAAAAATATATGCAATTATTATGCAATTTTATCCCAAGATGAACCCAAGAGCATTGAAGAAGTTGTAAAAGATGATTCTTGGATTATGGCTATGCAAGAAGAACTAAATCAGTTTGAAAGAAGTCAAGTATGACAACTAGTACCTAAAACCAAAGAACATTCAATCATAGGAACTAAATGGGTCTTTAGAAATAAGAAGGATGAAAATGGGCTAATTGTAGAAACAAAACTAGGTTAGTAGCACAAGGTTATAATCAAGAAGAAGGTATCGACTATGAAGAAACCTTTGCACCCGTAGCAAGAATGGAAGCAATAAGGATGCTCTTAGCTTATGCAGCCCATAAGGATTTTAAACTACATCAAATGGATGTAAAAAGTGCATTCTTAAACGGATATATAAATGAAAAAGTTTATGTTAAACAACCTCCAAGTTTTGAAGACACAAAAAATCCCAATTATGTATTCAAGTTAACAAAAGCTTTGTATGGATTGAAACAAGCGCCTAGAGCTTGGTATGAAAGACTAAGCAAATTCTTACTCAAAAATGATTTTTCAAGAGGAAAGGTAGATAGCACTCTATTCATAAAAACTAAAAATAAAGATATGCTAATAGTACAAATCTATGTTGATGATATCATATTCGGTGCAACACATGAAGAATTATGTAAAGAATTTGCTGCATCTATGCAAAGAGAATTTGAAATGAGTATGATAGGTGAGTTGAATTACTTCCTAGGGTTACAAATTAAACAAGCTAAGAATGGAACATTCATAAATTAAACTAAATATATTAAGGATATGTTGAAAAAGTTTGATATGGAAGAAAGCAAACCCATAGGAACCCTCATGAGCACCTCAACAAGCCTTGACAAAGATGAAAAAAGAAAACAAGTAGACACAAAACATTACTGAAGAATGATAGCAAGTCTATTATATCTGATAACAAGTAGACCCAACATCATGTTTAGTGTATGCATGTGTGCTAGGTTTCAATAAACACCTAAGGAATCACATCAAATAGCAATTAAACAAATACTTAGGTACTTACTAGGCACACTTGATCTAGGCTTGTAGTATCCAAAGGGAAATGATTTTGAAATAATAAGCTATTCAGATGCAGATTATGCTGGGTGTAAAATAGATAGAAAGAGCACTAGTGGGACTTGTCACTTTCTAGGACACTCACTAGTCTCTTGGTTTTCAAAGAAACAAAATTTCTTGGCATTATCCATAGCTGAAGCAGAATACATAGCAGCTGGGAGTTGTTGCGCCCAAACGTTATATATGAAACAACAATTAAGAGATTTCAAATATCAATATCAAACAATTCCAATAAAGTGTGACAACACAAGTGCCATAAATATTTCAAAAAATCTGGTATCTCACTTAAGAACAAAACATATTGACATAAGATATCACTTCTTGAGAGATCACGTACAAAACGAGAAAATAATTCTAGAATTTGTTAATAAAAATGATCAATTAGCGGACATATTCACAAAACCACTGTCTGAGGATTGTTTTATATTCATTAGATGAGAATTAGGAATGATGCATGTTTGAGAAGTTGTTTGAAGAAATTTTTTTTTTTTTTTTTAAATCTACTTGGCAGGCGACTACCACCTAGGTGATAGGCGACTACCATGCTATTGACTTGGTGTCTTTTGAGTTGCCAGGCGCCTACCTCTTCGTGCAGGCGACTGCTTCACGGTGGGTAAGGGTTTAAAACCATATTATGTCTCATTTTAACAGCCCTCAGGCGTCTGCCACTTCTCCTCTTACTCGAAATCCTTTCATTCCTACTCTTATTCAAGCTTATTTCCCCTCCAAATCCATCCAAAATCATAATCCAAACTCAAAACCTACATTCACCCTAACCAAATTTCTAGGGTTCTCATATTCAAATCTTAAAGCAAACATACCACGAACAAATTTGGTTGCAAACAAGGGTGCTTCCTCCTCCACATGCACCAACAATGATGAAGTAGAGAAATGGTTAGTAACTCCTTAAGCCAAAAATATTTATCGAAATCAAATCGCTTCATCAGAACCAATTATAGGCAAAGTAATCGATGTTGCCTTTCAATTCTAATTTTCCTGAAATCTTAGAGCTTTTTAAAGAAATTGGATTGGAAAGATTTATCACCTATCAAGCCAAAGGGTATTATCCAAACTTGATAAGGATCTTTTATGCAAACATGGAGAAACAAGAAAATGGGTTAAAAATGAACCTCTTAGGCAGAGTATTCACCTCACTCCCATATCTCTGGGAAAAATCCTTCGTGTTAAACCGAGAGATTTTGAAGTTTAAATTGTTGAAAAATAATGGATAATGGCACAAGGATTCACCCCAGAGGCATTCTTACCTCTTGTAATGACTGATACGCCCACTTGGAAATCCACCGATCTATAAACAGCTGAAACCTTCAAGCCATAATTTTGCATAAATTGATTACTTATAATATCTTACCTCGATCCGAATCACATGATCATATTTCCTTTCTAGATTGTTTCATCATGTGGTGTATTTTGAAAGGGAAAAAGCTGGATCTTTCTAGTCTTCTCATCAAATGGATTAATATGAAAGTTAACGCTTCTTACATTATTCTACCATATGTTGGGATATTGAATATGGTGTTTGCAAATTTTAACATCCTCACACCATCTTTCAATTTCATTAGAAAAATCCATTACGAAGTATTTTCTAACACAACTCTTTAGCACATGAGTTATAAGAAAACCACTCAAGTCTGGTTTCACAAGGGTCGTTGACACCTTACATCTGAGCCTCGACCTCAACCTTCTATGCCAGCTACTTCAGCACAGACATACCTAGATACTCCCTCCTGGTTTCTACCATTTTTCACTCACTATATGAACTTCGGCCATGGGATGCAATCTGGTATTGGTACACTTCAGGAGAAGGTTTCCACTGTGGAAACTCACAACTCCACTCTTGCTCAGCGGGTTGATAAAATTGAGAAGCATTTGGCTAGCTCTTCTAAAGGTACAACACCAATGGACATCAGTTCAGTTCCATCTAGTGATGATGCATCTGCTAAAAATTTTGAAAAATAAGAAGAAGAAGATGAAGGGAGTGGATCCAAGGATGATTCAGAGTGACGTGCTTGTGTTGCTTTGATATCTTATCTTATGTATTAGTATTTCTATGTATTTCATCGTCCAATTTTTTTTATTGTATTATATTATGGAAGACCTTAAGTACTTTGTAGTTCAAAAATTAACTATTTTTTATGATGGATCACCCTCTTTTCCTTTTTGATTGATGTCCAAAGGGGGAGAGTATTTGAGAGAGAGCAAAAAGACACATATGATTGACTATGATTGACTACTTGATGTTTTCATACTTGATGCATATGTTTTTATGCTTGATTATGTTTTGATACTTGATGATACTTAATGCATATGTTTGATGCTTGATACTTGAGAAATATGAATGTACTTTATGCTTAAAAACATTTTTCATTCATGGTTATTGAAAGGGGGAGCCATGACTATTGTAAAAGGGGAGTACTTTAAGGAGTATTTTCTCCTTTTTGCTCTAGATTTGTCACCATCAAAAAGGGGGAGATTTTTGGCCTAACAAGACTTACAATTCTTATTTTGATGAGAACAAATCAAGATAACTTTGATATGGTTTTTAAGTTAAACTATTTTAGGAAGCAGACAAAGCTCAAGTATTTCAAAGCCAAACTCAAAGGTCAATAAAGCTCATGATGGACATACTTTATAAAAGGTTGAAGAATGAAAATTGATTGAAAGCTCAAAGATGATATATGATCATGGAAAAGCAAGGATTTACATGAAAATAAGAAGTTTCGAGTTTTAAGGATGTCCCCTTGTAAGTACTTCATGTAAACCTCAATATAAATTGAATTGACGCTCTTATAAAAAAAAAGAATCTAAGAAACAAATTTTTAAAAGACCTTAAAATACATTTTAAATCAAAATGATAAAAGTCTCAAGAAAGGAAGAAAGTTTTCAAAGTGAAAGAAGAGATTTTCTGAGAGCCAGACGACTTCCCAATATAGGCAGTAGACTGCAAAAATTAAAGGAATTAACTTAGGAGGCAGTAGGGTCCCAAGCGACTGCCTGAGCCCTCTCAGGTGCCTAGGTGGTCAAGTCAGGCGATTGCCTGTGTCTTGGTAGGTGACTGCCAGTCTTCTGGTTGTTTAGTTTTCACTATGACAAGCAACTACCAAGTCATGGCAGGCGACTGCCACTCGAATAGAATTTTTAAAAACTCAACGGGAAAATTTTTTAAATGGATTTTGTTGGCCTTACAAGGCTTAAAATCTTGTTATCTTATTTTGATGCTAACAAACAAATGGAATATAATATATTTGTGTGAGTAATGTTATTTCAGGGCTCATATATGAAAAAGTAAGGTGAAAGTGCTCACAAGGATCAAATGAAGCTTAAATGAGTCAAAGCATGGATTTAAAGATGATATATGAAACCTTGAAGAATATGAGGACATGAATGAGTTGTTGAAAGCCAATACAAATTAAAGTCCAAAGAGCAAAAGAAAGGCAAAGTGAGAAAGCTCAAAGAATATGGAAGTTTGAAGAAAAGATGGACTCAATCCAAGGACAAAGCATGAAGACTCAAGAACTTAGAATGTTAATATTTTAGAAGTCTCATGTAAGTGCTTTAATGTTTAAAATATCGTTTGAAATATTTTGAAGCTCTTAGTTTAACTTTTTAGACCTAGATACTTTTTAAAATACCTGGAAAATATTTTTATAAGGTAAAAAATTATTTTAAAAAAGTTAGAATCATTTTTGGAATGAAAAGCACCAAAAAGAGTTTTTCCAAATGCTGTCAATTTTTATATATCCGCATTGAGGTAAATTTTTCTCTATCAAAAACTAATTATTTTAAAACGTGTTCAACATTAACATTTTAGTATTTTCTCTTATCTTTCTTTTGACACCAAGAACACCTAATTTGGAGTTATACAAAAAAAGTTATGGCCAAACCACTGAAGTGGGGTCACTACTGTCAGACATCTGAACACTGTTCACGGGAGGGACTTCAGCTGTCTGAACAGCACACAGAACCACCTCAGATGTTTGAACTCGTCACTTCAGACGTCTAAAGATTTTTGAGACAGAATTGAAAGAGGCAGTAGCTGTTCAAACATCTGAACCCGGCACTTCAGACATCTGAACCCTACACCTCAGACATCTGAACCCTCTCTTCAAACATCTAACCCTGTGTCCAGTACATTTTTAAAGGGGTTTCAGGAACTTTAGATGACTGAACTCGAACCTTCAGACATCTAAACACTGTTCAATGGGAAAATTTTTTAAAATCTAATATTTTAAAAAATAGTCGTTTGAGCTCCAAACTTTTTAAAATTTTGGGAAACACTTGAAGGAAACTTTTGCAACATGGAAAAAAGTTTGAAAGCCTATATATACATGGTTTTGCAAATCAAAATACATCCAAGAATTGAAAATTCTGTTTTGAGAAGCTGAAAGCACTCTTGTTCTTACAAGTTATCTTGCTCACTTATTGCAAAACTCTTTTGCTGAGATATTCTGAAGAGCTAATCCTTCCTCCTTGAATTCCTACTATTAATCCTCATCTAAGAAGGATATTGGTGAATTCTACACTTGAGTTTCATTCTACTTCCTATTGATATTTTACATTGAAGTATATAGTTCTGAAATTGTACTAACTTGCTCTTTAAGAGAGTATACTTGTACGCAAATTATATCTTGTTTTCTTGTAGTTCTTTGACGTTCCAATATTATTTGGATCGTTGGCTAAGCAAGAGGATATTGCTTAGAGAGGCAGGCTCTAGCCTAAAGGAGTGACCGAACAAGGGGACATCGTTTGGAGAGGCCGACTCTAGCCTAAGTGAAGGATTTCTTGAGCGTGGGGTATCGCTTGTAATCAGGTTTTGTTCCACCTCGTAAAAATCCCTGTCTCACTCTCTCTTTCCCTATTCTTTATTTTCAGTGCATATTTAAATTGCGTGGATGGTTTAAATTTGAAAATCATATAAACTACGTATATTTGGAAATCAAACAAACTTAAGGTTTAATTTTGATTTGGGTTGCGGAAATCGAAAGGGAGTACGTTGGTTACACCATATCTTGCGGAACCATACGAAAGTACGTTTCTTGGTTAACATCCCAAAGATAAATTTACCAAGAGTTTATTTGAGTTCTAAATATTTGGAAAGAGTGATTGAATTCATTTATATAGGACTTTACATCAACAAACATAAATTCTCATTCACTACAGGGCTTGGTTCAAATTTAGCTATTATCAACAAACAACCATTTTGAGTTTTTATATTGCATAAGTGTTGTGTATTGACTTGTTTGTTTGCTTTCTAATTATAGTTGATTGGTTTGATTGAATGATTGGATGTTTGTATAGTTAAGGATTAAGTAAAGAAACTAAGTTTTTGAGTGCTTAACAAATTAAACAAATCAGTCACAAATTGGTTAAAAGAAATAAAATAAGTTTAAGAATTCTAAAAAGGAATTAAAAGAAATTTTTAAAAGTCAATTCACCCCCACCCCCCCCCCCCATTCTTGGGAAGCTATTCATAATTTCAGATTTCTTGGGCTCTACTCGTTTTGAAAACTTGATGTTTAGTCCAAGCAAACTTGGGGGGCAAGGAGTTATCTTTTAAACATCTATAAATAACCCTAACTACAATGAGTTTTTACGCCAAGAAATTTTCTAGCAAACAAAGTTCTCTCAAAGCTCTCAATCTCTTTTGCGCTCATCCTACGATCATTATATAATTACTGCTGATCCCAACTCCGAATTTGAGTCTTCAAAGTCTAAATATTTCAATACACGGAAGATAAATTTGGTGATCTAAATTAAATTGAGCTTCAATCTCTTTATATTGATTTACATTGAAGTATATTTGTGCTAAATATTACACTAACCAGCTTTGTTGTAAGAGTGTCTCTAGTACACAAAATTTTCTCTACTTGTTTATTGTTTCTAGACAATTCAAGGTTGTTGGATCATTGTGCCAAGTGAGGGGATATCGTTTGGAAAGGCGGGCTCTAGCCAAATCGAAGGAGTGTTGTAAATGGTGTTGTTCCGCCTGGCAAAAGAACTGACCTAATGAATCCTTTGGTGGTTTTCCAAAAGGGAGGACGTAAGCTGGGTATAAGTTGAATCTCGTAAAACCTTGTGTTCCTCTATCTCTTCCCTACTCTTTACTTTTCAACATATTTTACAAATTGCGTGGATGCTTTATAATTTCTGAATTCTGAGTGTTTGGTTATTAAATAGATTGGAAGATAGTTTGTTTTGGTTTAATTAACATTGATTGCTAAAATTGAAAGGGACTATGTTGGTTGACCATCCTAAACTTATTAAACCAAAGGTTTATTTAAAAATCGAACCTTGGGAAGAAGTGTGATCATGAATTTCAACACAGGGCTTATACAAATCCAACAAGCATTGCATATTACTACAGGGCTATTGTCACAAGAATCAAGTGCTTGGTTATTTTGTATTGATTGTGGTTGATTTGGATTGATTATTTTACACGTACTCTGTGATTGTGTTTGGGTTTTTTTTATTATTATAATACAAGAACTTTAAAAAAAAAGAGAACATAAATTTCTTAAAACCCAATTCACCCTACTCCTAGGAACTATATCCTATTTTCACTTCTAACTACGCTCATCCAGATTTCATAGAAGTACTAACCCGAGCAGGCCAAAGCGGGAGAGGGGCGATCGAGGGCACAAGGTAGCAAAGGTGCACCAACCATCCGGAGTATAGTTGGGAACTGGAGTATACCCTGTCTTAATGATAACGAACACCTCTGCGGTTCCGTGGCCAACTATTTCCCTCTGACTGATACGTAGCAGTGCTTATCTTTATCTGTAATCTTTCATCAAACACACAACAAGTAAATGGGAAGCAGTAAATTGAAAATAGTAAATGAAAGCATAAGTAAAAAATCATCCCTTTAGCATTCAAAATGTATGTCACTAGCGCCAAAAGTACAAGAGGAGATCATCTAATATACACGACTGTTGTATGACTGCCGCCGGCTGTCACAGGCTGTCGAACACACTATACACGAACCGAAACTACTCTACCCCTATTCTAACTTGGCTCTTAATAACTTCCTAGGTTTGTTACTAACCTAAGAGAGGCCAAAGAGGAACCTAGAGCTTGTGTTCGTAGTGAATACTTATAGGCTCTAGGGTTTACAAGGGTTGTTTTACAAGTTAGGAAAGTTTGTAGCAAATCTCGCGTAGCAGATCGTCACTATCGACCAAGTCGCTCCTCTAGCATTCTTGTGCGCGCCCTAATTGGATCTCGTGGGCAGTCAGGGATTCAAATCTTTAATGACTTCGACTTTGTCACGCCTTAGGGTCCTGATGGTCGAGTTGATCGTCGAGAATTGAAGTATCTCAATCTTTAGGAAATCTCAGTATCTAGACACAGTCGCCCCGGATGGTCTCTTGGTTGAACACTTTGTCAAGACTCTCGGTATTTCTGAATTTTAGTTCTATCTCAGTATCTCGACGTGGTCGCTCCAGGGTGTCACTTGGTCGCGCATTTGGTTGAACCTTACAACATTTTGATCTTAGTCTGAACATTGGAGTTTGTAGTGGAAGACTAAGTCGCCCCTGTGGTTTGCTGGTCACGCCACATGGTCGAGTGTCATCTTCTTGTCTATTTATGATCTGAAGCTTTTAGAGCTTGGATGAATGTTTGAATTCAAGCTTTGAATCCTCCAAATCTTCCTTGGCTTCTTGTGATGCCTAACTCTATGGTTTTGACCTATTTTTCCTAAAAAGACAAACAAACCTTGCATAACTCTGAACAATGACAACTTTGGGTAAATACATATTAAAATGAGGATTAAAAAAGGTAAATGACGGTCTAAAATCATATATTTTAGTGACTCATCAGAAAGTATAACCTTAAGACTTAAACAAACTCGATTTTGAAATTACGGGACTCAACCTTATAATTTTGAAAGACTTTTTCGGACTTAAACTAAAAATTCAAAAGAAATTCATACATACTTGATTAAAATTGTAGGACTCAAAAGAAGAAACTAAATCTGAAGATTTGAGGAACTTGATTATGATGACTCCTAAAAGGAACCCGAGTTTAGAAAAACTCACACATTTTAGCCAGTGAGCAGAACTGAAAGACTAAATTAAGGAACTTAAAAAAAAACAACTAAGACAACTGTATCAGGACTCAATTTTAAGAACTTAGGACTCAAAGGGTTTAATTTTGAGAAAGTTCTTTATGAACTAAGAAAAACTATGCTAAGACTATACAAGCGGGGATATAAAATTGACACTAACGAGTCTTGAATTATTTAAACGGAATTCAGGGTCTTACTTTTAAAAATGGGATTTTGTCCAGGACTTAACGTCAATTCTTACAATATCGGGTCTTCTTAGGAGGGTCTAGCTAAAATTAGGGTATCTACAAGTGATAAGTTTATCTGCATACACAGGTTTACCCAAAAAAGAGCAAATTTTCCCCAAAGCCTTCAAAGACCAGAGTTCAAGGGGGAGATTTCTCAACTAAATCCAAACTAGGAGAGTGCTTAGACTCTTCATATCAAATTGAAACAAGTCTGACATCCTTTTAAGCAACAGAGGACGGCCAAATGCAAGGTAAGGGTAAGCACTTGAAACATGTCTTTTTCACTACAAAATTTAAAGATAATCCAACCACTCACATGGTGGAAAACTTCAATCTTTGCGTGCCAAGATTCAATAATTAGGTTGAGGGTAGCTTTTCCTAGAAATTTATCTACAAAAAAATCCCACCTATTTAATGGCAACATGAGCACGTAGCAAAAAGTTGCAGATTACCTCTAAGAACATTTTAAAATCCAATAAACCTCCTAATGTACATAATAAATAGATTTTGCATTTGAAAGAAATTCACCATAATAATTGGATTTTGCACTTTTTACATATTTTTTTAAGTACTCTAAATTTTGAACCATATTAATGTAATTTCAAGTATGTCAAGAATAGAAAAAAAAAGAGTAAATAATAGTTTAAAATTTTTTGTACTTGAGCTCCTAATGTAAGAATTCATTATCCCAAAAATCAAATGCTATGAGAGATTTATGAAGTTTATAAAAAATCATAAAGGTTCGAATCTTTTCAATATTAGAAGTAAATGTCTTTTATACAAAAATTTAATTTTCTTTTCACACATGTATTTATATCAAGCAATAATTATGATTATAATTTAATTAATTAATATTTTCTTAATTAAAGCATTCCCTTAAAAAAAATCAATTGGAGTGAGTGACACTCTATTCACACATTTGATAGCCATCTTTCTTTATGATAAGTGCTAAATGACTAATTACCCTTGTAAAATGTTGCGTCACACCGTGTAAGCATGTGTTGAAATCAACTTGATTTAGAAAAATATAGTTTCTAATTCTAAAAATAAAATTATGGTAAGAAAATCAAATAAAAATGAGTAAGGTAAAATTGAGAAACATTTAAAAATTTCTAAGGTTATAATTCTTAGGCAACATTTAATGGTCATGCCTATTATTCCCTTAAAATAATAAAAAATAATTACTATTGATTTTAAAATTTATAATTGATAATAATTGCTATTTTCCTTTCGTCATTAGTTCAATCTCTCGTTTTTTGTTTGGTGGGTTTAGGTTTGTTTTAAGGTTTTGATTTTTTCTAAACTTGTTTAGAGTTGTTTAGTGGTTATCTATTTGTAGTTTGTTTTGTTGAAGCTACAATTTTCCTCCGTCATAAGTGAAGAGTTTTCTAATAAACAAAGGAGGTGCCGCCCTCTTTTATCAAAAGTAAAAAATAAAAAATAAAAAAAAAATCATAGAGCATGTACACCAAACATCCAAATGGATGTATATAATATATCAATCAAACAATCAATAATAAGGTATTTGCATGCTATAGAATTTTTCTTTACTAAAAAAAAAAAAGGACCTTTGATAATTTTAAAATATAAATGATTGCATATATAAGGCGTGGTAGGCCCAAGCAGCGAATGAAGGGGCTCACAACAAAAAGAATGAGTTGTCCTAGTTAAAAGAAGCGAAAATATAAAGGAATATACTAGTAGAGATTCTAATTTGTTGCAAAGAGTCTAGTGCATATAAATTCATATCCTTACGCCTTCCATTTTGCATCAACTTCTTCCTCTTCCTTTTTTCTTCTTTACTCACTCTCTCCTCTTTCTTTTTCACACACATTGTTGAGATAGATAGAAAATGGTCAGTATCAAAATTTTCTTATGTATATTTTTGTTCTTATAACATTCTCTCTCTTTCTCTCTCTCTCTCTCTCTCTCTCTCTCTCTCACACACACACACACACGAGAATACACACATATATAGGAGCATAGTTACATTCTAATTCTTATTTTTTTAATCATATTAAATGTAAAAAAAAACTAATAATAATGAGATTATAGACTTTATCTTTCTCTTATATTTGATTGAAAATATTGAAATCAAGGAAGAAACCAAATATAAAGGAACCCTTTTCTACAAAAATTGAAATCTCTATTTTTACAAATTTTAAATTCAGTGCTCTTTTCATTCTTTCGTTTTGATTATTTTTTTCCTTAGTCATCTTTAGGATTTTTTTTTTTCTCACGTCACTTCTTATGTGTAGATTTTTTTTTTTTTTTAAATCTTTACTTGTCATGTGTCAATGTTAATCATTTGCCAAAATTTAATGCTATTTTCACTATACATTTTATGCTTTTGGGATACTGATATTATACCTTTTTTTCACACGATTTCGTCACGAATCACGGTGTAATCGCTCCCCTCCATTTATCTTGTTGCAGATATAAGATCACAGGGGGGTTATTCCAGGAGGAAAGTCACAGAGGAAGACGAAGAGGAAGAAGAAGAAAAAGAAGAAGAAGACCATGGCCAAGGAACAATTGCAGGTGCTGAATGCGCTCGACATCGCGAAAACTCAATGGTATCACTTTACGGCAATCGTGATCGCCGGAATGGGCTTCTTCACCGATGCTTACGATCTTTTCTGCATTTCCCTCGTCACAAAACTGCTGGGCCGAATCTACTACCATGTGGACGGGGCGAAGAAGCCCGGGACTCTGCCTCCCAATGTATCCACCGCCGTCAACGGCGTCGCCCTGTGCGGCACTCTGGCGGGGCAGCTCTTCTTCGGCTGGCTCGGTGACAAACTGGGGCGGAAGAAGGTTTACGGGATTACCCTTATGCTCATGGTGATTGGCTCCATAGCCTCTGGTCTTTCAATGGGGATGGACCCAAAAGCAGTGATGGCTACCCTCTGCTTCTTCCGCTTCTGGCTCGGGTTTGGCATTGGAGGCGACTACCCGCTTTCCGCCACAATTATGTCGGAGTACGCCAACAAGAAGACTCGCGGGGCGTTCATCGCAGCGGTCTTTGCGATGCAAGGCTTTGGGATTTTGGCCGGCGGGATTTTCGGCATTGCGATCTCGGCTGCGTTCAACGCCGGGTTCCCTGCCCCGGCGTATCAGGTCGATGCGGGTGCCTCCACCGTCTCCCAGGCGGACTATGTTTGGCGCATCATTTTGATGGTGGGAGCCATCCCGGCTGCGCTCACTTACTAGTGGCGGTTGAAGATGCCCGAAACTGCTCGGTACACGGCACTCGTCGCCAAGAACACGAAACAGGCTGCAGCGGATATGTCGAAGGTTTTGCAAGCGGACATCGAGGCAGAGCCCCAGAAAGTGGAGAACGCGGCAGTGAAGCAAGCCAATTCCTTCGGATTGTTCTCCAAGAAGTTTCTTCGCCGACACGGCCTGCACTTGCTGGGAACTGCAAGCACCTGGTTCTTTCTGGACGTTGCGTTCTACAGTCAAAATCTGTTCCAGAAAGACATTTTCAGCGCAGTCGGATGGATCCCTCCGGCGAAGACCATGAATGCCCTCGAGGAGGTTTATAGAATTGCAAGGGCACAGACCCTTATCGCTCTGTGCGGTGCTGTCCCTGGTTACTGGTTTACGGTTGCTTTGATCGACAAAATCGGAAGGTTTGTCATCCAGCTGATGGGATTCTTCTTCATGACAGCGTTCAAGTTTGCATTAGCAATTCCTTATGATCACTGGACGCACAAGGACAACAGAATTGGGTTTGTGATCATGTATTCGCTGACCTTCTTCTTCGTGAACTTTGGGCCCAATGCCACAACATTTGTGGTGCCGGCGGAGATTTTCCCGGCGAGGCTGCGGTCCACTTGCCACGGGATATCGGCGGCGTCGGGGAAGGCTGGGGCGATAGTGGGTGCATTTGGGTTCTTGTATTTGGCTCAGAATCAGGACAAGACCAAGGCGGATGCAGGGTACCCTGCAGGAATTGGGATGAAGAACTCACTAATTGTGTTGGGAGTGATCAACTTCTTGGGCATGCTATTCACTTTCTTGGTTCCAGAGCCCAATGGAAGATCCTTGGAGGAGATTTCAGGTGAGCCGTGAGCAAGAGAATGACGAAGGTGGTGCGGTGGATTTGGAGGCTGCTTCTTCCCAGAACAGGACAGCCGGTGTCTTTTAAGTTTGGTTAATAAAAGGCTCTATTGTTTCTTTTCTTTTTTCCGGCTTAGTAGTACCTGCCTAGTTTGTTCAAGTGTCTTCTGCATTTCTCTCTGGGTTTGAAGAATATTAGAGTAGTTTTAGGCTTTTGTTTTTGTTTTTTTATTCATTCTCTGGTGCTTTGCTGTGCAGAAAAAAATCAAGTGAACTGAATAATGATAAAATTTCAGTATGGTGTGTGTGTTCATGCCTGCAGCACAGTTGGTGCGGCCGTGTTGAATTTGTTTTGCTTGGTTTTCTAAAGAATTTTGATCTTGTGTGCAAATTTATGGAGACTGTTGGAAAGTGGGGAAAATCATTGGTATGAATGACAGAAAAAAAGTGAAGTGATAGAAAGTCAAGAGGGATTGAAAAGAAAGTGAGAGTAAAAAGAAGCTGAAAATTTTCTTTTGGCAAACTAGTTAGCATAATGTACTCGTCCAAAACGAGTTTTTGCAGTCCTAGGCATAAAATGGCTTTTTGCAGACCCGGTATAAAATGGCTGTGTTACTTGCAGTCCTCTTCCCCTTAGCAGCATGATAATACAACAATTTTAAATAAATGAAAATATGACACATCAGAGATACCAACATTAATAAAATTTTTTAAAAATATACTAATCATATTTTTTCTTTTATATTTTTACAAAAAAAACAAAGGATTACAGTGAAGAATGAAAGAATGAAGAAGAAACCAAAACATACAGATAGAGCTGCGAGAAATCTTCTTCTTCTCTTATTATTCTCATTGTACCAGAAGGGTATATATATACACACGAAACAAAATAACTAAATAACCAAAAACAGAAAAAACTAAACAACAACTGAATAACTAAACATAAACAAGAAATGGTTAGTTGCATCAGAGTAGCAACAGCATGTGAAAAACAACTACTGCAGCAACTGATAACATTTAGCAACAACAATTAATAACAGAATGTATTTTGACACGCCCCCTCAAGATGGAGTATGGATATTATGAATACCCATCTTGGATAAAATGTTGTTGAAAGGTTGAGAACCCAGTGCTTTTGTAAAAATATCAGCCAATTGGCAAGTTGTTTTGACATGGTCGGTTTTGATAACACCTCGTTAAATGAGTTGTTGAATAAAATGGCAATCCACTTAGATATGTTTTGTTCTCTCATGATATACTAGGTTAGCAGCGATGTGGATGGCTACTTTGTTGTTGCAAAACAAGGAAGCAGCTTGTGAATGAGGAATGTCAAGCCCACGAAAGAGTTGCAGCATCCAAACAGTTTCAGAACATGCAATACCCATAGCTCTATATTTTGACTCTACAGTATTGTCTGTTTCTTAGATTTCCAAGTCATAAGGGATTGCCTATTAAAACACAAATCCCTGTTACTGAACGTCTAGTGTCAACACAACCAGCCCAATTAGAATTTGAAAAAACTTACAGATGTGTTAAAGAAGAGCTGGAGTAGAACAACCCTTGTGATGGTGCACCTTTAATATACCTTAAAACCCTTAAGGCAACATCAAGATGAGGTTTTCTTGGTTCATTCAAGAATTGACTAAGAACTTGTACTGAATAAGAAATATTAGGTCTTGTAACTATGAGATAAAGTAATCTACCAATTAATCTTCTATAATGGGTAATATTAGTCAATAAATCACCTTCATATCGAGAGAGTTTTAAATGAGGATCCATTGGGAAGTTTGCTGGCTTTGCTGCCAACATGCCAACATTTTTTAGCAAATCTAATGCATATTTTCGTTGACACAAAGAAATACCTTATTTTGCTCGAGAAATTTCCAAGCCAAGAAAATATTTTAGAGAACCTAAATCCTTCAATTTGAACTGGGCATTTAAGAATGATGTGAATTGTACAATAGGTGATGCGGCATTAGAAACAAGCATAATATCATCCACATAAACCAATAGAGCAATGAAAAAAGTGCTAGTTTTCTTGATGAACAGAGATTGATATGCTTCAGATTGAATAAAACCATAAGAAATCAAAGTATTAGAGAGTTTGGAGAACCATTGCCTCGGTGCCTATTTTAAACCATAAAGAGATTTGTTTAAACGCAAAACTTGTGACTTTGAGGAAGTATGATAGCTTGGAGGAAGAGTCATGTATACTTCTTCTTCAAGGTCCCCATGTAAAGAAGCATTATTTACATCTAGTTGATGCAAATACAAATTATGAATGGTTGCAAAAGCCAAAATTGATCTTACAATGCTCATCTTGACAACTGGTGAAAAAGTGTCTTGATAATCAATTTCTTCACATTGCGTATAACCCTTTGCAACCAAACAAGCCTTATAGCGCTCAATGCTACCATCAGTTTTATGCTTCACTTTATAAACCCACTTACATCCAATGGGGGTCTTTTCTACTGGTATGTTGACCTTATAGGTTGCACCCGGTTTTGATAATGACAAATAATGATATTTGATGATTGTCAAGTGCTTGTGCAAGCTCAAATAAATATCCCAAGGAATGACATTAGAAGAAACATGAAGACCCCGAAGACTTGTAATTTGTAATTGTAAATTTAATGTCTGTAATATGGGTCTGTAATAGTAACCTAGGATGTGGTTTGTGTGTTTTGTTTTTACCTGCACATCATGCATACAGGATATAGCGTAAGCTCAATTAGACCATAGCAAGACCTTAGGCTCCAATACTCACACACATAGCATAAAATATATGCGTGTGTTATAATTATGCTCAAAATTGAACAAACCTAAGCAAGTCAAGAGGGCTCGGGCGACCAAACCCTTGGAGTACAAAACTCCTTGGGTGCTCGAACGTTGACAAGTCAAAATGTTGACCAGACCTCGGGTGACCGAACCTTAAATATACATATCTTCTCCGAGCGTCCGAACCCCTCGAAAGGGACTGTTCACCAACTTAGGTGACCGATGCTTTCAGTTCAATAAGACCCCCGGGCGACTGAACACATGGTTTCGGGCCACTAGATGTTTGATTGGGCACCCGAAGTTACGTAGCTTTGCTACTGACTTTGATTTGCGCTGCTGAAGGGTAATATGGGCGACCGAACTTATTTGAAAAACTTTTTAAATTGAGTCTTGTCGGGCGACCGAACCTAGGTTCAGCCACCCAAACCCTAGCCTGTTAAAATTAAATTAATTGTGGTAAAACTGGGTTAACTAGGTCTAATTGGATTTTAATCATTTGAGACTTTTTTAATAATACCCATTTTATCCCGAATGGTTATAATTTTTCACCTGACTATAAATATGCCTTCATTTGCATGATTAGGGCAAGATTAGCAAAGTGATTAAGCCAAAAATTCTGTCTACTGAAAAATCACTTTTTGCCCAAATACTCTCAAACTTGCATCCATTTGACAAAAACTGAGATTGTAAGAGCTTCTCTTGTGTTAACGTGATTGTTGTCTCTTGCTAATACTCCCACTTGTGTGTGTACTTGAGATTATCTTTTTGGGAGCTTAGCTTAGGTTTATCCCATTGATTTCTCCATTATAAATCTTGTGTGGGATTAAACCAAGGAAGCTTGGGATATTTGCATTCCATAGCAAGTTTCCATTAGCTTTGCTTTTGATGTGCAAATAATTTTTCAAACAAGCAAGTATTTTTTTTAAACTAGTATTGTGCTTATTTCATTGAGGAAAACCATTTTGGAGCTAGTTTGATTATCTGTTTAGTATACTTGGAATATTGATGTGCTACTGAAATGCTTTGTCTAGATTCCAAGACTTTGCTTGTATTGAATACTCTTGAGCATTATACTGATTATACTATGTTGAATATTCTTGAGCTTCATATTGATTATACTGTGTTGAGTATTGATTGAACAAATCTTGCATCACCGAGCTTACACTATATCCATGCTTTTGATGTGTATGTGATTGTGCATATTCGGGTACAAATCTGCTTTACGTGAAAGCACTACTTCTATACAATTTGATTGTAAAATCTGAGTGTTTCCAGGCATGACCTAAGGGGGCGGTAATCCAACTTGGTAAGGATTGTTGTAAAGGTTGAGGTCAGCCTTGTGCTAATTGACCTAGTTTGGTTAGGTACCGCTCCACCCGTTTAAGTGAGCAAATTATAGTGGTAATCCTTGTGCTTGTTAGCTAAGGCGGGGACATAGGCAATTGGCCGAACCTCGATAACATTTCTGTGTGTCGACTCTACTTTACTTCTTTCTGGTGCATGCATATTTGATTAATTTGTTTCATTTACTTTCTAGTATACATTTACATTACTTGCACTAGATTGACCATAAGGTTGTGAATATACAGTATTAGGAGATTGACCTAGGGCTTAAATTTTAAAAATATCAATTCATCCCCCCCTCTTGGGATCACGGTAAAGTTAACAATTGGTATCAGGGCTACATAGCATAGACTAGCTTTTAATTTGCAAAAGAGCAAATATGGCTCACAACTCCGTGACCCCTTTCCTTAAGGAACCATCTTCCACACGACCTCCTATTTTCAGTGGTGTTAATTATACCTTCTGAAAATATAGGATGCGCATCTACCTTCAAAATACTGATAGGAAGGTATGGAGGATTGTCTCTAAGGGAAATTATGTCTCTATGAAAACTGAGGGCACTACTAGAGTTCCTAAGACTGAAGAAGAATATAATGAAGATAATATGAAAGCTATTAGTTTAAATGCTACTGCCATGAATATTTTGTACTATAGTCTTGATGTAAATGACTTTAACAGAATTATGTCATGCTCTACTACTAAAGAAATATGGGATAAGTTAGAAGTCACATATGAGGGTACTAGGGACGTGAAAGACAGTAGGATAGATATGTAGATCAGTGAGTATGAGGCCTTTATGATGAATGTAGGTGAGTCCATTCAGAGCATGTACACTAGATTCACACACATCATAAAATCACTGCATGCATTAGGAAAGACCTATCCCACACATGAGATGATTAGGAAGATCCTTAGAGGCTTACCTCCTATTTAGGAAGTCAAGGCTACGACCATTGCTGAAGGTAGAGACCTTCAGGCCATGACTCTAGATGAATTGATAGGTTCCCTGATCATTTATAAATTAGCTATAAATGAGAGACTTTGTGAGCATAATAGGGCTGAGAAAGTGACTGCATTAAAAATTTCCACGAACACATCTAGTGAATGTAGTGATTCTGACACTGATGAGGATATGGCCATGCTAACAAGAAAATTTAGCATATTTTTTAGGAAGAATAGGAAGCCTTATAAAAAATATAGGGAGTCTACAACTGAAGAGGGAGAGCCTAGCAAAAGAAAATAAAAATCAAATGCTCCTACGTGCTATAACTGCAGTAGGGTCAGGCACATCAAACCAGACTGCCCATTGTTGAAAAAGGAGACTAAGAAAAAGAAGAAAACCATGAAGGCCGGAACATCATGGGACTAACTTAGCAACAGTGACTCAGAATCAAACCACAACGACTCAGAGGTCACTAATTTGTGCTTGATGGCACACAAGAATAAGGTATCTTCTTCTAGCTCATTGTCTTCTTATTATTCATCTGATAATTGTGATTTTGATTGTATGCCTACATTTAGAGAGTTGCAATTTGAATATATTCGTGTATCTAAACTGTTAGGCAAAATGACCAAAGAAAATAATGATTTGAAAAAAAAATGTGAAAATTGGTCAAAATTGTTTAATATCGCAAAAACCTCTCATGCTTCCATTTTAAAAGAAAAAGATGCTAAAATTGTCGAGCTTAAGAAAAAATTGGAGGATAGCTCCAAAATTATTTTCAAAATCACTAAGGGCAAATGCAACTTTGAAAAACTACTTAATGCCCAAAAAAACTCCTTAAGTAAAGAGGGTCTTGGTTTTAATGGTATTGAAAATGTTAGACGACATGATCTTTACTTAGGACATTTTACTCGTGAGTCAAAGTCCCATATTCCTCCTAAGAACTTAAGTGTAGAATAAGATGTTTTAAATGTAAACAAATTAGTCACATTCAATTTGATTGTCCACTCAGGAATAAGCATGTTAGAATTAGGAAAGTATGGGTAGTTAAGGGAGATCCTGCCACTGACCCCCGTGGACCCAACAAAATTTGGGGACCAGCATCAGTTACTTAGCTTATTTGCAGATATGCCTATGATCGTCCTCTTCCAAGGACCGATGGTACTTGGATAGCGGGTGCTCTTGGCACATGACTGGCGACAAGGGAAAATTCACTTCAATTGTTTCCAAGGATGGAGGCTATGTAACATTTGGTGACAATGCAAAAGGACGCATCATAGGGGTAGGTAAGGTTGGTAAGGATTCCTCCCTTACTATTGATAATGTTTTACTGGTTGATGGGCTGGAACATAACCTACTTAGCATAAGTCAGTTGTGTGACATAGGATATAAATTATCTTTTGAAAATGACAAATGCATAGTTGAAAATAAATCTAATCACAAAGTGCTTTTTACTGCCGATCATCATGAAAATGTTTATACTACTTCTCTTGATAACTTAGCTTCACAAAAAGTGACATGCATTTCTGCTGTAAATGAAGCTAGTTGGTTATGACATAGGCGCTAAGGATATGCTAGCATGGATTTATTGTCTAAACTTGTTAGAAAAGAATTAGTTAAAGACTTGCCTAAGATGTTTTTTGTAAAGGATAAAATTTGTGATGCATATCAAATAGGTAAGCAAACAAAATCTAGTTTTGAAGAAATTCATATCTACCACTAGACCACTTGAGATGCTTCACTTAGATTTTTTTGGACTTAATTCTGTGCAAAGTCTTGGTGGTAAATCTTATGCTTTTGTAATTGTGGATGACTTTTCTAGATTCACATAGGTGTTGTTTCTTTCACATAAAAATGAATCATGTGAATAGTTCACCAAACTTTGTAGGAGAATTCAGAATTAAAAGAGATATAAGATAAGTCATATAAGAAATGATAGAGGCACCGAATTAAAAAATGAAAGCATAGAAAAATATTGTGACTTAGAGGGCATATCACATAACTTTTTTGCACCTAGGATGCCTCAACAAAATGATGTGGTAGAAAGAAAGAATAGGTCACTGCAAGATATGGGTAGAACTATGTTGAATGAACATAAATTACCTAAATATTTTTGGGCTGAGGCCATAAATACTACATGCTATGTTATAAATAGGGTGTTAATTAGACCATCAATAAATAAAACCCCTTATGAACTGTGGAACAACCATAGACCTAACATTTCTTACTTTCACATGTTTCGTTGTAAATGCTTTGTGCTTAGGGATAATGAACACTTAGGAAAATTTGACTCTAAATCTGATGAAGGTATTTTCCTAGGTTATGCGCTGAATAGTAAAGCATATAGGGTTTTCAACAAAAGAACATTGACTGTAATTGAATCTATTCATGTTGTGTTTGATGAATTTAGTCAATTTTCTAAGAAATATGATGAATATGATATTGACATTAAAAATGCTTGGAAAAATTATCTATTGAAAACAATACAAGTGAAAACCCTGAAGCAAATGAAAAATCATCTGAAGATAATGAAAATGAAAATCAGGAGTTGCCTAGAGATTAGAAATTCATTAGGAATCATCACATAGATCAAATCATAGGTGAACCATCCCATGGTGTAGCCACAAGATCCTCCTTAAGAAATCTAGTGAATCATTCCGCTTTCTTATCCCAAGAAGCACCTAAAAATATTAAAGAAACCATAGAGGATGAGTCTTGGGTGATATCCATGCAAGAAGAACTTAACCAATTTGAAAGAAGCAAAGTATGGACTCTAGTTCCTAAGCCTAATAAGCACACCATCATTAGAACTTAATGGGTATATAGAAATAAGAAAGATGAGAATGGGGTAGTAACTAAGAATAAGGTTAGGCTAGTTGCCCAAGGGTATAACTAGTAGGAAGGGATTGACTTTGATGAGACATATGCTCCAGTAGCTAGGTTAGAAGCCATTCGTATGCTACTTGCCTTTGCCGCTTTTAAAAATTTTAAACTATTTCAAATGGTCGTTAAAAGGGCTTTTCTAAATGGCTTTATTAATGAAGAAGTATATGTAGAACAACCACTCGATTTTGAAAATCATAAATATCCCAATCATGTTTACCGGTTGTCTAAAGCCTTGTATGGATTGAAACAAGCTCCTAGAGCTTGGTATGAGAGACTTAGTGGTTTTCTACTAGAAAATGGGTTTACCGGTGGCAAGATTGAAACTACACTCTTCTTCAAATCTAAAAATGATGATATGTTGATTGTTCAAATTTATGTGGACAATATCATTTTTGGAGCGACTAATGATGAGTTGTGTAATGAGTTTACCAAATGCATGCAAAGTGAATTTGAAGTGAGCATGATGGGTGAACATAATTTCTTCTTAGGGCTGGAAATCAAACAAGCTAATCATGGAACTTTCATATGCTAATCTAAATATATTAGGGACTTGCTAAAGAAATTTAACATGGAAGACTGCAAAATTCTTGGCACACCTATGAACTCTTCCATTAAGCTTGATAAAAATGAGTAAGGATCCCTGTTGACGAGAAATCGTATTGTGGCATGATTGGGAGTCTCATACATCTCACTGCTAGTAGGCCCAATATTATGTTTAGTGTGTGTATGTGTGCGAGGTTCCAGGATGCCCCTACGGAATCTCACCTAAAAGCTACTAAACTAATCCTTAGGTATCTAGTTGGGACTATAAAATTAGGCTTGTGGTACCCTAAGCATACTACTTTTAAGATTGTTAGTTACACTAATGCTGACTTTGTCAGTAGTAAAGTTGATAGAAAAAGCACCAGTGGCACTTGTCATTACGTAGGACAATCTCTTGTTTCTTGGAAAACTCAGTTGCCTTATCCACAACTGAAGCAGAATACCGATTAAATGTGGATTTTGGATTGCACTATGATACAATACCTATTAAATGTGACAATACGAGTGCAATCAACATCTCTAAAAATCCTATCTCACCTTCACGAACTAAACACATTGAGATTAGACACCACTTTCTTCGTGATCATGTGCAAAAAAGATATGTGGTTCTTGAATTTGTATGCACTAATGAACAATGGGTAGATATATTTACTAAACCACTTCCCGAGGATAGGTTCATACAAATTAGACATGAATTAGGCTTAATGCATAGTATAGAAGCTTCTTAGATGTTTCATAATTAGAATAAATTTAGGGGGAGCTCTCAAATGAAAATTTCTAAGTCTTAGCAACTAATATTATTGTTGACTTGTCTTCTTACTTTAGACTTTGTGAAAGTTGATTATTGATTGTGTGCACATGTATTATATCTATAGCATGATAATATTGGACATAATGGATATTGATCATTACTTGTGATGCACAACTCCTTTGTTCACTTAATGATGATATTGAAACTTTTACTTAATTGTTGGACCATACTGAACTGTTTGAGTAGTTGTGGATAAACTACTAGGAAATATAAACTAAAACAGGTTGCTTCTTATACATGATTTATTTTGGAAAGTTCAAATTTCAAGCGGCACTCTACTGAAATTTTTTTACATCTTTCCAAAATTCATAATGTATAAATGTCACACTTACCCATTACCTAGAGTGTTAGCTTCTATGACCCTTTTTATTGTTACCAAAAGGGGGAGATGTAGAGCAAAAAATTTGGGTTAAATACATGATGCATATTGTTAGGGGGAGCCCCTTAAGGCTATACCCAATTTTTGCATGGTGTATTTTTCATCATAAAAAAGGGGGAGAATGTTGACCTTATAGGTCGCACCCGGTTTTGATAATGACAAATACTGATATTTGATGATTGTCAAGTGCTTGTGTAGGCTCAAATAAATATCCCAAGGAATGACACTTGAAGAAACATGAAGACCCCAAAGACTTGTAATTTGTAATTGTAAATTTAATGTCTACAATATGGGTCTGTAATAGTAACCTAGGATGTGGTTTGTATGTTTTGTTTTTACCTGCACATCATGCATACATGATATAGCGTAAGCTCAATTAGACTATAGTAAGACCCTAGGCTCCAACACTCACACACATAGCATAAAATATATGAGTGTGTTATAATTGTGCTCAAAATTGAACAAACCTAAGCAAGTCAAGTGGGCTCGGGCGACCGAACCCTTGGAGTACAAAACTCCTCGGGCACTCGAACTTTGACAAGTCAAAATGTTGACCAGCCCTCGGGTGACTCGACCTTAAATATACATATCTTCTCCGAGTGCCCGAACCCCTCAAAAGGGACTGTTTACCAACTTAGGCGACCAAAGCTTTCAGTTCAAAAAGACGCTCGGGGACCGAACACATGGTTTTGGGCCACTGAACTTTTGACCGGGCACCCGAAGTTACATAACTTTGCTATTGACTTTGATTCAAGATGCCGAAGGGTAATACGAGCAACTGAACTTATTTCAAAAACTTTTTAAACTGAGTCTTGTCGGGGGACCGAACCTAGGTTCAACCACCTGAACCCCAGCCGGTTAAAATTAAATTAACTAGGGCTAATTGGATTTTAATCATTTGGGACTTTTTTAATAATACCTATTTTGTCCTAAATGGTTATAATTTTTCACCTAACTATAAATATGCCTTCATTTGCATGATTACGTAAAGATTAGAAAAGTGATTAAGCCAAAAATTCTCTCTACTGAAAAATCACCTTTTGCCCAAATAACTCTCAAACTTGCATCCATTTGATAAAATGTGAGATTGTAAGAGCTTCTCTTGTGTTAATGTGATTGTTGTGTCTTGCTAATACTCCCACATGTGTGTGTGCTTGAGATTATCTTTTTGGGAGCTTAGCTTAGGTTAATCCCACTGATTTCTCCATTATAAATCTTGTGTGGGATTAAACCAAGGAAGCTTAGGATATTTGCATTCCATTGCAAGTGTCCAATAGTTTTGCTTTTGATGTGCAAATAATTTTTCAAACAAGCAAGTATTTTTTTTTTAAACTAGTATTGTGCTTATTTCATTGAGGAAAACCATTTTGGAACTAGTTTGATTATCTGTTTAGTATACTTGGAATATTGAGGTGCTACTAAAATACATTGTCTAGATTCCAAGACTTTGCTTGTATTGAATACTCTTGAGCATCATACTGATTATACTATCTTGAATACTTTTGAGCTTCATATTGATTATACTGTGTTGAGTATTGATTGAACAAATCTTGAATCACTGAGCTTACACTATATCCATGCTTTTGATGTGTATATGATTTTGCGTATTCGGGTACAAATATGCTTTACGTGAAAGCACTACTTCTGTACCATTTGATTGTAAAATCAGAGTGTTTCTAGGCGTGGCCTAAGGGGGCGGTAATCTAGCCCGGTAAGAATTGTTGTAAAGGTTGGGGTCAGCCTTGTACTAATTGACCTGGTCTGGTTATGTAACACCCTGAACCCTTAAACCCGGGTCCAACACGTTATACCTAATAATCCATAATTAACATAACATACGCAGCGGAAAACATGATCACAATCTCCATATAACATAAAACCAGAGTTTACTAATTCTAACTATAATCTATATTAAATCATCCAACACCTGCATTTTCATAAATCTACATAACTCCCAAAATAATTCAGTATGTTCACAAACTTTCTTTTCTCCACAGACTTAAAATATAAGGACGTAAAACATAAATTTTGTACATCTCAAAATTAAGATAGAAATATACCCTTTACTTTTTATATTCCCCAACAATGTTATAGAACCTCGAGCTCTCTAAGCTCGATCTTGATGAAATCCTGGAAAAAAGATAAATTTATATTTGGGTGAGACACATCTCAGTAAGGGAAGAAACCATATATTAAAGCAGTGTGTGGCCAACATGAGATTATACATATCATTTTATAATAGTTATAAATCATTAACATAATTTCCTGAAACCATTCTCTGAACTAATAAAACATATGCAAATGTTTAACCCACAAGATTACCCAAGGATAGGGGTGATTACCCGCCCATACAAGTAGCACCCCTCTGCTCTGACACATTTGGCAACCCGAAGGTCACAATTTAAGCATACCAGGGCACTCACCTTACTCAGTAAGCTCTCAAGTGATAAATTAATCTCGTACTCACGCATTCAACAATAGTTTATCGGCAAAGCCCCTAAGGATAGGGAATTCTACCCGCCCATATAAGTAGGTTCCCTCTGCCCTAGTACGTTATGTGGCTACTGCCACATCTGTAACTACTAGTGCACTCGCCTTACTCAGCAAGCCCTCAGGCGAAAGGTACGCCTCGCCCAATCATAATATGTTCTACGTACATATGTACTTCTAATATCATAATACATCATTCTGTTCTGTCATTATACATTCATGCACATTCATTCATGTTCATAACTTAACTTTGCATTTCGTTTCACTTTAAGTGACTTTTTCCCATTTACATCATTTGCCTTTGTCATTTCATTTCATTGCCATTTCATCAGTCATTTCATTACATAACATTTCATTTCATTATTTCATACTACAGCTGGTCTTTAGCCATCATCAGTTAGACTATGTAGAAACATGCTAAATTTGCTAACACAGCTCCTTTTAGCTGTCATCAGTTAGTCTACACAGAAGTGTGCTAGATCTGCTAACATGGCTCTCTTTCAGCTGTCTTACATTTATATGGTTGCATTTAACATATACAGGCAACATTGTCCATATCATATTTTATTTTCATTGCTTTACTTACTTAACTTGCATCTCATACATTTAACATATATTTGCACAGAATCTCATACCACACAATTTAACAGTAAAATTCATACATTGCCTGTAAAATAAGCTAACCAACATTTAATGTTTATATACTAAAAATACATTTCATTTCTTACTTAATTATCTTGAAAATATTTCCCACTTTCATTAGTTCATTTTCGCATATACATATCTAATAAACAACCCTAAACTTGGAAAAAAAATATAATTTAAACAGTTGGCATTTTACCCATATCGAAACATATACACGTATATATAACACAACTTATTTTTTCATTAAATTCATAAAAATTCTGATTTAATATATATTTTTCCCCTTACCTGGTTTCTTGAACTACGCCAACAAGGACTCCAAAAAATACATGCGGCACTCACCCGGATCCTGAAATTAAATTCCTAGTTCCAATAAATTATTCCTGAATAAAATATTAATTTAATACTTCCTAAGGCCATAATTTCTAAATAAATAATAATACCCTTAAATTTAGCCAAATTGTCAAATTTCTCAAATCTCACTCTCACTTTGGAGTAAGGCCTAGAAAATCCCAATTGACAAATTACCTACGTCAAAATGACGATGACGACTACTAGGACCCCGTGGTGGTGTCCGTTCGTCGATTTAACCACATATTAATGGTGAAATTGAGAAAATGGGGAAAAATTACCTTTCCCCAGGAGCAATGCCTAAGCCGTTTCCATGAAAAATCTGCTCCAGTAGAAATGTCGGCAGCGGAACCAGGATTCCAACGGCACCTTCCGTTTCCCGATCCGTCGTAAACTCGCCGAGTAATTAAGAGAAGGAGAGAAGCGGAGACAGAGGAGTGGCTGTGCGTACTGAACGCAGGAAAGTTTGCAGGGGGGGGCGTGCCTGACATCTTCTCCTGCTTCTTCCTTCTTCTTTCTTCTTCTTCCTTCTTCTTTCTTCTTCTTTTACTTTTCTTCTGTCAGTACTTATATATATATATATATATATATATATATATATATATATATATATCTTATCATATACTTATTATATATATAAATATATATATTTATATATTATATTAACCATATATATATTTCTCTTATTTCAATTAGTTTTTTTTTTAAATCCAATGTAAAAATATTTAATTTAATAACTAATTATTTAATTTATCTTAATTTAATTTAATTTTAATTTCTTTAATTTTAATTTTTTTTTCTTTTCCCACGTTATTCCTTTTATTTATTTATCTATTATTTTTTTTATCTTTTTTAAAATTATTTTAATTCTTTTAAATTTTCGGGTCTTTACATTCTCCCCTCCTTAAAAAAAATTTCGTCCTCGAAATTTGTTACCCGATCTTTCATTCCCATAATTCCTTGATTTATCATATACCACGCCATAATCTCAACAACACAATTATATACTTTAAATTTAATACACATCCAAGTTCTCCATATAAGGAACCGTCTCACGGCTAAGAAACATCACCGTCAATGGATTTACCGTGGTTTTCTAAAACTTTCGAATGAATCAGAAAATCACAGAAGTCTGCCAA
The DNA here is from genome assembly GCF_029873635.1 of Malania oleifera. Taxonomy (NCBI): domain Eukaryota; kingdom Viridiplantae; phylum Streptophyta; class Magnoliopsida; order Santalales; family Ximeniaceae; genus Malania; species Malania oleifera. The sequence goes on along the minus strand of NC_080421.1, from coordinate 36,996,828 downwards.
GAGATTTCCGCCTCCAAGTTATAAGACAAAATCCTATACTTTCCTATACCATACCTACTTCTCAACACCTAACCTAACCTATCCATCTAGCATCCTTATCCTAACTGTTTCCTATACTTTAGTATAAATCATCTCTAACCTAATATTCTAACATTTTCATATCCAGGCGATGTGAAATTAATCACATTTCCGGCTGGACATTGGCTCTGATACCATCTGTAACGCCCCGAACCCTTAAACCGGGGTCCAGCGCGTTATACCTAATAATCCATAATTAACATAACATACGCAGTGGAAAACATGATCATAATCTCCATATAACATAAAACCAGAGTTTACTAATTCTAACTATAATCCATATTAAATCATCCAACACTTGCATTTTCATAAATCTACATTACTCCCAAAATAATTCAGTATGTTCACAAACTTTCTTTTCTCCACAGACTTAAAATATAAGGACGTAAAACATAAATTTTGTACATCTCAAAATTAAGATAGAAATATACCCTTTACTTTTTATATTCCCCAACAATGTTATAGAACCTCGAGCTCTCTAAGCTCGATCTCGATGAAATCCTGATAAAAAGATAAATTTATATTCGGATGAGACACATCTCATAAGGGAATAAACAATATATTAAAGCAGTGTGTGGCCAACATGAGATTATACATATCATTTTATAATAGTTATAAATCATTAACATAATTTCCTGAAACCATTCTCTGAACTAATAAAACAGATGCAAATGTTTAACCCACAAGATTACCCAAGGATAGGGGTGATTACCCGCCCATACAAGTAGCACCCCTCTGCTCTGACACATTTGGCAACCCGAAGGTCACAATTTAAGCATACCAGGGCACTCACCTTACTCAGTAAACCCTCAAGTGATAAATTAATCTCGTACTCACGCATTCAACAATAGTTTATCGGCAAAGCCCCTAAGGATAGGGAATTCTACCCGCCCATACAAGTAGGTTCCCTCTGCCCTAGTACGTTATGTGGCTATTGCCACATCTGTAACTACTAGTGCACTCGCCTTACTCAACAAGCCCTCAGGCGAAAGGTACGCCTCGCCCAATCGTAACATGTTCTACGTACATACATACTTCTAATATCATAATACATCATTTTGTTCTGTCATTATACATTCATGCATATTCATTCATGTTCATAACTTAACTTTGCATTTCGTTTCACTTTAAGTGACTTTTTCCCATTTACATCATTTGCCTTTGTCATTTCATTTCATTGCCATTTCATCAGTCATTTCATTACATAACATTTCATTTCATTACTTCGTACTACAGCTGATCTTTAGCCATCATCAGTTAGACTACGTAGAAACGTGCTAAATTTGCTAACACAGCTCCTTTTAGCTGTCATTAGTTAGTCTACACAGAAGTGTGCTAGATCTGCTAACATGGCTCTCTTTCAGCTGTCTTACATTTATATGGTTGCATTTAACATACACAGGCAACATTGTCCATATCATATTTTATTTTCATTGCTTTACTTACTTAACTTGCATCTCATACATTTAACATATATTTGCACAGAATCTCATGCCACACAATTTAACAGTAAAATTCATACATTGTCTGTAAAATAAGCCAACCAACATTTAATGTTTATATACTAAAAATACCTTTCATTTCTTACTTAATTATCCTGAAAATATTTCATACTTTCATCAGTTCATTTTTGCATATACATATCTAATAAACAACCCTAAACTTGGAAAAAAAAATATAATTAAAACAATTGGCATTTTACCCATATCGAAACATATACACGTACATATAACACAATTTATTTTTTCATTAAATTCATAAAAATTCTGATTTAATATATATTTTTTCCTTTACCTGGTTTTTTGAACTACGCCAACAGGGACTCCAAAAAATACCTGCGGCGCTCACCCGAACCTTGAAATTAAATTCCTAGTTCCAATAAATAATTCTTGAATAAAATATTAATTTAATACTTACTAGGGCCATAATTTTTAAATAAATAATAATACCCTTAAATTTAGTAAAATTGCCAAATTTCCCAAATTCCACTCTCACTTTGGAGTAAGGTTTAGAAAATCCCAATTGACAAATTACTTACGTCAAAATGACGATGACGACGACTAGGATCCCGTGGTGGTGTTTGTTCATCGATTTAACCACATATTAACGGCGAAATTGGGAAAATGAAGAAAAATTACCTTTCCCCAGGAGCTGTGCCTAAGCCGTTCCCATGAAAAATCTGCTCTAGTAGAAATGTTGGCAGCGGAACCAGGATTCCAACGGCACCTTCCGTTTCTCGATCTGTCACAAACTCGCCGAATAATTGAGAGAAGGAGAGAAGCGGAGACGGAGGAGTGGCTGCGCGTACTAAACGCAGAAAAGTTTGTAGGGGGTGGGGGCGTGCCTGACATCTTCTCCTGCTTCTTCCTTCTTCTTTCTTCTTCTTTCTTCTTTCTTCTTCTTTTACTTTTCTTCTGTCAGTACTTTATATATATATATATATATATATATATATATATATATATATATTAAACTTATACTTATCATATATATATATATATATATATATCTTATCATATACTCATTATATATATACATATATACATATATATTTATATATTATATTAACCATATATATATTTCTCTTATTTCAATTAGTTTTTTTTTTTTAAATCCAATGTAAAAATATTTAATTTAATAACTAATTATTTAATTATTTAATTTATCTTAATTTAATTTAATTTTAATTTCTTTAATTTTAAATTTTTTCCTTTTCCCACGTCATTCCTTTTATTTATTTATCTGTTACTTTATTTATCTTTTTTTTTTAAATTATTTTAATCCTTTTAAATTTTCGGGTCTTTACAGGTTAGGTACTGCTCCACCCGTTTAAGTAAGTTATAGTGATAATCCTTGTGCTTGTTAGCCAAGGCGGGGATGTAGGCAATTTTTCGAACCTCGATAACATTTCTGTGTGTCAACTCTAATTTACTGCTTTCTGGTGCATGTATATTTGATTAATTTGTTTCATTTACTTTCTAGTATACATTTACATTACTTGCACTAGATTGACCATAAGGTTGTGAATATACTAGTATTAGGAGATTGATCTAGGGCTTAAATTTTAAAAATACCAAATTCAACCCCCTCTTGGGATCACGGTAAAGCTAACTTGGTAGATTAGTGACATGTCTTATTTTCCTCAAGAGCCTTAATTTCAATATCCATAACATCACACCAATGTGCTAACTTAGAAGCTTCTTGAAAACTATGAGGCTCATGATATATGGATAATGCTAGTGTGAAACATTTGTGAGATGAAGACAAGCAATGATAATATATTACTGATGACAAGGGATACAGTGTACCTAATGAACAAAAGGTCATTCTTGGAGTGGTCTGTAGCATAACAGTGAAAGTCTTTTAAATAACTTGCTTGTGTTCTGTTTTTGGTAAACCTTCATGGAATGGAAGGAATGTTAATAGGTGGTGCTGAATGGCTTGTAGGATTAACAAAAGAATTGCCTACAACATATGACTCAATTTGATGTGTATTAGGTTCTATGGAAACTGAAACTGGAAGTGTATCTGAGAAAGGAGATATTGAAGATAGAGCATCAGCAGGAAGAGGACTTGAATGTGCACGTGGATGATTTTGTGAATTTGGACTATTAAAAATATTATCTTGACATTCAAACTCAGGTATAGGATTTGGGATTATTGGATTAAGAGATGTATTTGTGTGAAGCTATTTATTTGATGCAAAGGGAAAAATGGTTTCGTGAAAGATCACATTACGAGATACAAAAATTGTCTTTGAAGGCAAGTCATATAACTTGTAACCCTTAATGCCATGAGGATATCCAAGAAAAATGCATGGTTTAGCTCGAGGATCAAATTTTGATCTGTTGTGATGAAGTGTTGATGCACAACAAAGGCATCCAAGAATGCGTAGGTGATCATATAAGGGTAGCTTTCCAAATAATATCTCATATGGTGACTTGCCTTTCAAAACTGAAGGGTGTGTTCTATTAATCAAATATGTGGTTGTAAGGATACAATGCCCCAAAAATTTTAAAGGTAAAGAGGCTTGAAACATTAAGGCTCGAGCTACATTTAATAGGTGTTGGTGTTTTCATTCAACAACAACATTTTGCTAAGGTGTTTCCGGACAACTTAAATGATGAATAATTCCTTTTGATTGGAAATGTTCTTTCATATTAAACTCAGGACCATTATCTGATCTTAATATTTTGATTGTGGTTTCAAATTGAGTGGAAATTAACATAACAAAGTTCAGAAAAATGGATCGAGTTTGAGACTTCTGTGCCATAAGGAATGTCCATGTACTTTGACTGTAATCATCTACAATAGTCAAAAAATATCTAGAACCATCCATTGCACATATGGAGAAAGGACCCCAAATATCATAGTGTATCATTTAAAAAGGTTTTGTTGTATGGATTGAACTTGCTATGAATGACAACTTGTGTTGTTTGGCCAATGGATATATGTGACAGATATGAAGACTAGTTTTGTTTATTCTTGGAATATTAGTATGTAACAAAGATAGTTTTGAACTAGAAGGGTGTCCCAAACGACAATACCAAAGATCTTTTTTAGAAAAATTAAAATTCATACAATGAACTGAATATGGTGGTAAAGAAGTAGCTATGGCAGATTCTGATTCCGAAAGATCCTTAGATCCAGATAACAGCAAGTAATAAAGTCCTTTAGTTGCTTTACCCACTCTAGTTATCTTCTTGCTCACAAGATCCTGTATATAACAGTGTGAAGAAGTAAAATACAACTGTAAATGTGAGTTGGAAGTCAAGTTTCTAACTGAAAGAAGATTGAACCTAAATGCAGGGACACACAACACATCAGTTAAGCATAAATCATTTGAAAGCTTAGCTATACCAGTATGGGTGGATTCAACCTTTTTTCCATTTGGCAAATGAACTTTAGATGTAATACGAGAACAGGAATGAAATACTGATGCCGAATGTATGATATGATCAGTAGCTCAGGTATCAATGATCCAAGGGTTGGTTTTATCATATTGAAACACAAAAAAAAAAAAAAAAAAAAAACACTAGGAAAAGATCTACCTGACATGGAATATGTTGCGCTATTATTTACAGAAAAAGCAGATGACAAAGATGTTGAATTAGGAGTCTTGAGGAGACTCAGAAGCTGCTCACATTGTTATGGAGTAAAAGGGCAAGAATTTGCTACATTTACTGAATCTTTATCTACAACAACTTGATTAACAGAAGTAGTGTATCTTGATCCTGACTTATTTTTGGTAAATTTGTAACCAAGAGGATAACCATGTAGTTTATAACATTTTTATGTTGTGTGATTCTCATAACCACAATGAGAACATAGCCCCTTTTTCTTGTTATTTTTGTGATATCTTTGCTGGTGTGCATTTGAGGAGTAATTCTTACTCATCATTGCTGTAGATTCAACAGAAGACACATGCCCTGTAGCAGCTCTTTGACACTCTTCCTGAACAATCAGTGCATACGCCTTGCTGATTTAAGGTAGAGGATCACTCAACAATATTTGTCCACAAATTTGTGAATGTGTCATTTAGCCCTATAAAAAATTGTAGCACATAATCCTCATGAGATGACTTTCCATATGCATATCCTTGACCACAAACACATTTCTTAGTGGCTATGTAATTTGACAATTCATCCCACAAACCTTTGAGCCTAGTGAAATATACTGTTACAGTTAAGTTCTCTTACATCAAGTTGGAGATATTCTTCTTTAATTGATAGATACGTGGTCCATTTGCTTGTTGAAGTCGGACAACAAGATCATCCCAAAAGTCTTTCATAGATTCATGATGCAAAACACTTGATGCATTGTCTCTAGAAACAGCATTCAAGAGCCAAGAAAGGATCATTGTATTACATTTTGACCAGAATGCAAATAGAGGATCTTCATCCTTAGGCTTAGCTATTGTGTCATTTATGAAACCAGATTTGTTTTTGGCTGATAAAGCTAATATTATGGCACGCCTCCAACTGGGATAATCATTAGGTCCAGTCAATTGCTGAGAAACTAGAAGTGAACCAAGGCTTTCACCATGATGCATGAAATATGGATTAGATGGATCAATTTTAGAGGATGAAACAGGAGAAGTTATGATGGAAAAGAAACACGAGAGAGAAAAAAAATGGAATGCTGAATGTGTCTTTCTTCATGAAAGAAAGAAACACAATAATTTGCAATCAAGTTTTCTCTAATACCATTTTTACAAAAAAAATAGAGGATTGCAGTGAAGGCTGAAAGAATGAAGAAGAAATTGAAACATGCAGAGAGAGCTGCGAGAAATCTTCTTCTTCTCTTATTATTCTCATTGTATCCAGAAGGGTATATATACATACACGAAGAAGAATAACTGAATAACCAAAAACAGAAAAAACTAAACAACAACTGAATAATTAAACATGAACAAGAAATGGTTAGTTGCATCAGAGTAGCAACAGCATGTGAAAAACAACAACTGCAGCAACTGATAACATTTAGCAACAACAACTAATAACAAATTGTATTTTGACATATATGATGAATATGAGGTAATTTTGATTTAAAATAAAATATAAGCACCATTTATGTAAAATTATTGAGTACACAGTTTACAAGCTACAGATAATCATCAATTACATTCATATTACAAAATATTTACCCAAAAAAAAAAAAAAAACTCAATGGCATGCCTTGTCACACCCCGAACCCACAGATGGACCTCAAGTGTGATTTTAGTAACCTAACTTGTCTCTGTATCATTTAAAACATACATGATGCTATACTGAATGAGGTTCTGACCTTGTGGGGTACACATAAACCCTATACACAATTACATACATGTCCATACACATCAAATACGCATCGAAAATGTTCTTTCTGTACATACATCATACCATACCAAAGTCTATACATAACTAGGATATATGTTCCCAAAATACAATACATACTCTGAGTGTCTACAAAAGCCAACAATGACAACCTAGTTACAAAACTCGTACATACACAAGTACTCAACATAGCTAACTAACACCCACGCTTCCGAATTCTAGGATGCTAGTTTTGACTACCTGAAGGACCTGAAAAATATTTGTATATTTGTGGTGAGACACCTCTCAGTAAGGAGGAAAGCAGGTTATATCAGTGTATGACATACAAGTGTTATTTCGACATAAAACATAACACAATACCATTCTAGTATTTTCACAATTCAGTTTCAGTACATACGATACCAAACATATGGTCAGTGTCATCACACTCAAGCACCTGATACCCAGTAATAACTGAAGCCTTACAGCGATATCGTTGCCAGTACAGTGTCCACTCACACCCATCAGTGACCAGTCGGAACAAATAGGCGATATTTCACACACTCGGATATAGAGTCGGACACTCTCGCCCACAGTAATTAGCTGAGACATGATGTTAGTGTACAGTAATTAGCAGCCCCTAACTGATTTACAAAATTTGGAACAATTTTGGAACTCATGTCCCTATACTCATCAGCGTACAGTAATTAGCCGCCCTTGGCTATTTTACAAAACCTTGGAACATTTGCATACAACATTTCATTCCACACTGAAAACAAAAATGTGTAAGCTTGAATTCGTGGACAAGAAAAACAAAGGTCAAGTCTATGTGCTAATAGAAAAACTCTCTACCTTGGTGTTTAAAACTTAAGGATTGTTTGGAATATGTTATTGTCAAAAATTATGAAAAAAATAAAAACTATAAAACAAAAACCCTACGATATGTCTGGTTAATATTTATAATGTTGTAAAAACGACTATGGGATTGCATAGCGGAAATATAAAATGCGGCAAGCAAATAAGCACAAGACGTAGTATATCTGAAAAATAATAAGAAACAACACAACGATTTACGTGGTTCGGCAAAGCCTACATCCACATGAGCAATCCGATAAAGGATTTTACAATGAAAATGAAAGTTACACAATACAAAGTTACAATTATCTCTCTCTCTTCACAATATACTTGGTGTAGGACCGAGTTGGGTGACCTAGTCCTATGGGTTTCAACCCTCAATCAACATACTTGAGAAACACTCTGAATTAAAAATTTAACCAACCAAGTGTAAACAAAATAAATCATGCTTTATCACACTGGTCCAAAGATTTTGAAAAAGTATATAATTTGATTTATAAGTCAATCCCAAATGGTTATTTCACAAAAGAATCAAGTGATATACTATGAAGATGTTATTCAATCATTCAAGAAAATAAGTCTATGTTATCACAATCATAGTCCCACAATTGACAAACAAGTATGTGTAAAAATATTTAAAATTTCAAGTTATGAGGTCTTGAATCGACTGGGGTTCAGGGTTAGTCATTTGGGAAGTTTTAATTTAGTTTTCTGGATTGGCAGGGTGGGGTTAGTTAACTGAACTCTTGGGGTCATTTGCCGGACCTATGATGGGACTGAAACACAAAATGGGATTTTTAGTTTTTTATGCAACTAAGGCTTATGAGATCTTAAACAAGGATTTTAAATAGAGTTAGGAAGGGATTAGGATATATATTACCATGTGGAATTTTTGGATATCTTACCAATGATCAACAAACTTGACTCAAACCAAGAAATCCTCAAGCTTTTGGTGAACAGGTGTAAGATCTACTATTGTTGTTCATATGCAAATGGCATGGAAGGATAAGAGATGGTGAAGACATGATGGATAGGTATTGGTCTTATGCCAACTGATCTCCAAGGAGAATGTCATAGCATCTCACCACTCAATCTCAAGGATCGGAACAAAGCTCAAAGCTTCACCAAGAAAGAATCTTTTCATTCAACAATACTATCTAGCCCCTTTCAGCTCTTATAGTAGCAATATATATAGGAATAAGAAAAACAAAGTAATAACTGACCTATGCTTCCCATGTAGGCATAAGAAACAACTCACTTAATGTTCACAAATTAACTCACACAATTCTCTCACAAATTAAATACCTAACACGACTCACAATGCAATTAATTAAATGTAAACAAAGTCAAAAAGGAGGCCCAATCCTATGTGGGGCCTAATGGTTCTGTGTGGGGTCCACAAACGTCTCCAGCTCACTTATTTTGGTGTTTAGACGACTGTATTTTTGACTAGGTCGCACCCCCAAGGCTCTTGGTCGCACTCTTGGTCGAAGTTCTTAGGATTTTCTTAGTGTGCAGGTGACCTGGTCGCACCTCAAGGTGTCCTGGTCGAGACTCTCAGGAAAATCTGCAAATTGCTGATGGACAATTTCAGCTGAAAAAATATTTCAATATTTAGGCCATAATGTTTTCTATAAAGATCCAAATAAAGCAATCTTGGTATCAAAAGAAAGCTAAAAAAAATTTCCACAACTTTTGTGTTCAACCCAATTAAAGATGGGAAGGTTTTGATAGATAAATTTGCACATTAAATCATGGGTTGCTACAAAACAGATTTAATGGTGGTGGACTTTCAGAGGCAGTCCACGTGTCACCATGTCGACGAACAAAAGGGGAAGTGGCTACTGATCCCCATCATCTCTCCCAGGCCCAAAACAATTCTTCTTTGAAGAATGAGAAGCAAAATATTGGGAGTATAGATCCGGGTTAAGATGGATAAAATCTTCCTTCAAAATCTAGCTATGCTCTGAAATTTGTTTACCTTTCCACTTGACCAAGAATTTCTAATAGAATCCAGCTGATGTGATCATGATTTTATAATCCATAATTTCCTCAATTTCAACACGGTTCTTGGATATCGGTAGTGATGGTGGAAAAGGTAATTTCTGTAGTTCGGGTTCATAATGAGTAAAGAACAGAGTGGGATCACTTGGAGGGTTAGAAATAGGAGGTTCCACGAAAGTAGATATTTCAAGAAATGGGGCTAAGTCCTCAACATTTAACATATTACTCCAAATTCAATGGGAATATCAATCATATAAGCATTAGAACTGATTTTCTTTAAAATCTTGAAATGACCCATCCTTTTAGCATATAACTTTCTTACCTTTCCTACCGGAATCCATTTGAGATGAATACGAATCATGACCATGTCACCCTCTAAAAATTCTTGCAATCTACGATGAATATTAGCAATAGATTTATAATGTTCATTGTTCAAGTTAATCTTCGTTCTAATTTTAGAGTGTAGGTCATGTATGTGTTTCGAAAATGCTTCGGCCTATTCGCTCACTTGAACCTACGGTGGTAAGAGGATGAGATCTATTGGCTTCCTAAGTTGATAACCAGTGACAACCTGAAATGGGCTAAGACCTGTGGTTCTATTCACTAAGCTATTGAATGCAAATTCGGCCATCGGAAGACACAAATCCCATGAACCTATGTTATCACCTACAAAGCATCTTAATAGGTCTCCTAGACTCCTATTAACTACCTCAGTTTGGAAATCAGTTTGGGGATGGTAAGAAGTAGAAAACTGAAGCTTAGTACCTTACATTGCCCACAAATTTTTCCAGAAATAACTGATAAACTTCACATCCTGATTTGAAACAATGGTCTTGGGAAGACCATGCAATCTCACAACTTCCTTGAAAAAGATGGAGGCTATTTTTGAAGCATCATGTCTTTTGTTGCATGAGATAAAATGAGATATTTTGGAAAACCTATCCACGACAACAAACATGGAATCATTCTTCCTAGTAGTCCTAGGGAGTCCTAACACAAAATCCATGCTAATATCTTGCCAAGGGGTTTGTGGTACTGGTAAAGGAGTGCGTAAACTAGTGTTCTGCTTTCTGCCCTTTGCAGATTGGCAAGTTCCACAATAAGAAACAACTCTAGCTACATCCTTATTGAGGTTAGGCCAAAACAACCTATCTTCTACCATAGTGATGGTCTTATCCCTACCAAAGTGACCTACAGCACCGCTTGCATGCAATTCCCATATCAATTGGTCATGAAGGGACGTAGAGGGCATACACAATCTAGCTCCTTTGAATAGGAATCCCCCATGGATCACATAATTTGGATGGGATCCGAGTAGTCCTTGTTACAAACCATAGAAAATGTCACAAAAGTCTGGACATTGAGAATATTCCTTCTTGATGCTCTCAAAGCCTATTACTCTCACTTCCAACGTTTGTAAAGTGGCCACTACTCGGCTTAAAGCATCAATTACTTTATTTTCAACACCAGTGCGGTGTTTAAGAACAAAGGTATACTTCTGGATATATTCGATCCACTTTACATGCCTATGATTAAGTTTCTTTTACGTGCTTAGGTACCTAAGAGCTTGATGATCTGAAAGGAGAACAAACTCCTAAGGGAGTAAATAATGTCTCCAGTGCCTTAAGGATTGGACCACAACATATAATTCCTTATCATAGGTTGAGTAAAATTGCTTAGCATCATTTAACTTCTCACTAAAGAAAGCTACAGGATGGCCCTCTTGACTCAAACCTCCTCCTATACCAACTCTGAAAGCATCACAAGCTACTTTAAACAATTTCTAAAAGTATAGGAGGTGTAGCACAAAGGCTTTGGTCATGTGGTCTTTTATGTCTAAAAGGGCTTTGGTTGCAGCCTTAGGCCACACAAACTCTCCTTTCTTTAGACAATTGGTAATGGGTGCTAAAACGAAGAATAGCTTCCTAAGAGAGGCGGTGTATTGGAAATCTTTTAATTTTATTTGATTTTTAAGTTTTCTAATTTTAATAAACCAGCAAAATACAATATATAACAACACTTAAGAAAACTGGAATTTAAAATAATAATTCAATCAATGTAATCAATCAATCAATAACATTTAGGCTTCCGTTGCTTTCCCTGTAACCTTTTATTATTCACTTTACTTGATTAAGATTTCTACAAATTAATCAACGTACTCCCCTTTCGGGTTTCCGCAAAAGATTAATCAAAACGTACTTTCTATTGATCAAGAACTTAATTTAAATCCTGCAACCTACACTTATATATTTTATAACAAAAGCAAAGAAAGAATGTAAATTAAAGTAGAGAGAAGGAGACAAGAGTTTTTACAAGGTTCGGCTTCAACACAGCCTACGTCCTCGCCTTTGGCAAAAACACCAAAGGATTTCACTATCTCAGTTCCTTTACCTAGTGGAACAATACCAACTTACAATGCACTCCTTCAATTAGGCTAGAGCCCGCCTCTTCAAATAACAACCCCTTATTTTGTTCAACGATTCAACAACTCAGAATCGTTTAAGAAAGATAACGAAGGAATATGTGTACAAAAGAGAACTCTCACAGTAGAGTGATTTAATACACCAATCAGCTCACTTTATACCTCAAAAGTAATTTAAATATAAGAAATTTCAAACTCAATTACTTGGTATGGATTTTTAAATAATTTTCCAAAGAAGATAAAAATTTTGATCGTTGGAAAACTTAATTTCAGAATGTAAATCGATTTCGGATCAGAGAGTTTATCTTAAAAGAATTTCAAATACTTTGAAAACAAAATTTTGAATACTTGAAGATTAGTTTATCTAAAACCTTTAAAAAAAACTTACTTTGATCTAAAAGCCTTTGAATATCTTTGGATCAAAAAAGTTGTTGAAAATCACTTAATCTGGAAACTTTAGAAGATTTCTCAATTTCAAAATTCTTTTGAATATTTCATCAAAGTTCTTTCTCTCTTTCTTTGTACTTTCTTTTCTCTAATTTAAAATGTTTGAGATTAGAACTATTTATAGAGTTTTTTAAAATCATCCATTACTCCCAAAGATTCCTAAAATTCATTTCCAAATATTTTGAAATAAATATGTTTAAAAACATGGTTTAAAAAATCTTCTCTTTTTAATCCCTTTTTATTTATTAAAAAAAAATACTTTTTAGAGTATATATGTTTAAAAAATATATTTTTGATTTTCCAAATATTTTGAAATAAATATGTTTAAAAACTTCATTATTTCAAAAAATTTCTTTTCTTAAACCCTTTCTTTTTATGGATTTAAGAAATATTCTTTAGAGTATATATATAAAAACATATTTTTGAATTTTTATGAGCTTCAAATTTCTTTATACTTAAGATTTACTTTGAAGTACTTACATTTGAGAATATCCTTAAAAGTATAATCTAGTCTTCAAAACTTGTTCTTCCACCATCTTTGTAGTTGCATTCTTTCCTTTGAGCTTTTCACAATATGACTTCATTCTTCATGCTCTTTGTAATCCATGAACTTTCTTATACACTTGAGCTCTATTATTTTCCTGAACACTTTTACTTGAAACATATTAAATATATCATTTGATTTGTTATCATCAAAATAAGAATTGTAAGCCTTATTAGGCCAACAGGTGCCATGATGGTACTGAAATTCCTAATGAATCTCCTATATAATGTGGCTAACCCATGGAAACTTCACGCTTCATGAATGTTTTTGGGGGTAGGCCAATCTTGGATAGCCTTAACCTTCTTAGAGTCAATAGAAACTCTGCTCTCAAATACAACATATCCTAAGAAAATTACTTGAGGAGTCATGAAGGTGCACTTTTTCAAATTTGCATACATCTTTTGTTTTCTTAAAACTTCAAACACTCTTCTTAAGTGATCTAAGGGCTCTTTCCTTGTTCGACTATAAATCAAAATGTCATCAAAGTAGACAACAAGGAAATTCCCAAGGAAGGGTCTCAAAATCTGGGTCATCACTCTAATGAAGTGCTTGGTGCATTGGTAAGTCCAAATGGCATCCCTAGCCACTTATACAAGCCATATTTAGTCTTAAAGGCAGCTTTCCGTTCATCTCCAGGTCTGATTCTAAATTGGTGGTATCCACTTTTAAGATTAGAGAAGATTTTGGAACCAACCATTTGATCCAACATATCATCTAACCTAGGTATAGGAAACCTATATTTGACTTTTATTTTGTTAATGGCTTTACTGTCAATGCACATTCTCCAAGTTCCATATTTCTTTGGAGTAAGAAGGGCAGGATATGCACATGAGCTCATGCTTTCTTGAATAAATTCTTTACTTCTTAATTCTTCAACTTGCCTCTTCAATTCCTTATTTTCTTTAGGGTTCATCCTATAGTGAGGCAAATTGGGCAAAGATGGTCTTGGAATAAGATCTATAGCATGCTGAATATCTCTCATTAGTGGTAATTCATTTGGAGGTTTTGACATAACATCATTAAACTCAGCAAGTATAGGTGACACTTCATGTGGAGTCTTATGTTCTAGAGTGGAGGAGTCATTTTCCTTGGTTACCACTACAAAAACAACCTATGTCTCCGGACTCTTTTGCTCAAATTGTTTATTGCTTAGAACATGCAAAGAAGTTCCAATTTTCTCTTTTCTTCTCCCTTGTTTGTCCTTCTTAGGCTCCAGAGGACTCAAGACAATCTTCTTTCCATTGCACCTAAAAGTATGGGGGTTGGCTCTACCATTATGTGCAACATCTAGATCATCCAGCTAGGGTCTGCCTACAAGAATGTAGGCAACATCCATGGGAAGGACGTTGCACCAGATTTCGTCTTCATAGTCCGCAATCTTAATAGGAACTAGACTCCTATGGCTTACAGGCATGGTTGTTGCTTTCACCCAAGAAACTTTATATGGAGTGGAATGGGGTTCAACTTTCAATCCCAATTTTTCTGAAGCTGCTTTGGAAATTACATTCATGCAACTTCCACCATCGATGGTCATTTTGCAACTCTTATTTCCACACTTGATATAAGTATGAAAAATATAAGTTCGGTGCCAATCCTCTTGTTCTTGAGGTGTCACCACATTGCATTACATTCACAGTAGCATTTTCTTCTTATTCTATGGATAAATCATCCTCGCTAGCTACTTCTTCAGAAATGTAAAGTTGTTCTTCTCCTAATTCTTCTTCTTTTTCCTCTCTTTCAATGGCTAGGTTCCTAGTGGGGCATTGCTTGGCAAAATGGCCTCTTTTATGACACTTATAACACACATCACTACCAGACATTTGTTTGGAGGACCCATTCATAAGAGCCTTCCCTTTGTCCATAGGCTACTAAATAGTGGGATTGCTACCTCTTGAGGTAACTTGGCAAGTGTTGGTAGGTCTAGTCCTCACATACGATATGGCTTTCCTTTGATTAGTGTCATTGTAAGGGTTCCCAAACTTCCTACCCTACTGAGCTTTACTTATCTGCTCAAAATAATAAGGCAAGTTAAAGGCATGCTCAAGGGAGTCAATGTGATGAGGAAATAACTCTTTCCAAATTTTAGGTTTCAGGCCAATCCAAAACCTAGAAATCTATTGGCTAGTGCTCTCTTCTACCCCAAATCTAATGGAAAGCTCATCAAACTTACTCATGTACTCATTTACACTCATACTACCTTATCTCCGGCTATAGAGCTGATCCATGAGTCATTCCCTATAAGAAATTGGGACATATTTTTCTGACGATCTTTCTCTCATCAAGTCCCAATGTTCTATGGGTCTATGACCTACGTGAGCTTCTTGTCTTTCAACATTTACCCAATGAAGCTAAGCTTCCCCGGTTAATCTCTTTTTTGCAAACCTCACTTGATATGGATCATGCATCTTATACTAGTCAAAATATGAATCCATTTCAACTAACCAATCTTGAAAAATTTTTGGATCCATTTGCCCATCAAAGGTAGGGACTTCAATTTTGACTCTCTTTATGACATCCCTATTTGGATCATGATTGTCCCTACGAAAAGGTCTTCTAGGTCAGAATTCCTTGTCATCATAATCCTTTTCATTCCAATGTTGAATATAAGAGTCATAACACTAAAATCTTCTGGGAGCATAGGGTTTTGGGGGAGGAGGAACGGGAGGTCTCTCTAAGGATGGTGTTATTTCTCTTGGAGGATTGTGTGTTTCCCTAGAGTGGTGGGAAGCAAGTTCATGCTCAACCTCACGAGGTGGTCCAGGATTATCTAGAGGTTGGTTAGGAACTAAATTAGTTTCCAACCTTTTTATCCTAGCAAGGGCATGAGTTAAGTCTTAGGTTAAGACTTGAACTTGGGCTTGGAGTTCATCTAGAAGGGAATCACGATCTATTTCAGTTATACGACCTTGATAACAGTTCTTAGCTCTATTTGCCATCAAAACAAAACAACACAAGAACAACTACTTATAGCTAAAGTAGAGACTTTGAGGGTTGAGCCTAACTAAACCTAGGCCTTGATACCAAGATGATGTAGGATGAGGTTGGGTGACCTAGTCCTATAGGTTTCAACCCTCAATCAACATACTTGAGAAACACTCAGAATTAAAAATTTAACCAACCAAACGTAAACAAAATAAATTATGCTTTATCACATTGGTCCAAGGATTTTGAAAAGGTATATAATTTGATTCATAAGTCAATCCCAAATGGTTCTTTCATAAAAGAATCAAGTGATATGCTATGAAGATGCTATTCAATCATTCAAGAATCACAATCATAGTCCCACAATTGAAAAGCAAGTATGTGTATAAATATTGAAAATTTTAGGTTATAGGGTCTTGAGTCAACTGGGTTCAGGGTTAGACGCCTGGGAAGTTTTTATTCAGTTTTCTAGGCTAGTAGGGTTGGGTCAATCAACTGAAATCTTGGGGTTAGTCGCCTGACCTACGATAGGACTGAAACACAAAACGAGATTTTTAGGGTTTTATGCAACTGAGGCTTATGGGATCTTAAACAGGGATTTTAAACAGAGATAGGAAGGGATTAGTTGTAGAGACCCAGAAAATAATAATAACAAAAATAAGTAAGAAAACGGAGAATTTGGTTTGGCACAGGCCAAACCGTTGACGATTTTGATGGAACTAAGAAAATCGTCGACGATTTTGAGTTACCACAACCGTGTAAGGGTAAAACAGTAGAATTAAGGTTTAGTTAAAAACCAAACCGTTGACGGTTTCAAGAAACCATCGATGGTTTTGCCGCGGGTCAAAAACCTATAAATGGTTTCAATTTATTTTTTTAAGTTCAACTCATTCCTCTCTCCCTATCTCTCTCTCTCTCTCTCTCTCTCTCTCTGAAATCGTCGACGATTTTTTCACTAGTCAAAAACTTATAAATGGTTTCAATTCATTCTCTTTAGGTCAAACTCATTCATCTCTCCCTATCTCTCTCTCTCTCTCTCTCTCTCTCTCTCTCTCTCTCTCACACACACACACACACACACACACTCTATCTCTATCTCTCTCTTCATTTTCTCCCTCAAATCTTCCCCAAATTGATGATCGAACATCAATACAAGATCCTAGGTTCGATCCTCATCACTTTAACTGGGGCAGATTTGTGTTTTAAGGATCCTACGCACCACGCCAAAGTTAAGGTAAGGAAAATGGTTTATGCCTGTTGTTTTTAAATTTTAACTCGTTAATGGGAGTGTATGAGCCTAGGAATTTTAGGATGGGAAATATTTTGGGATATAGCTGATTGAATTGAAATATGTGGTTACAAGGTTTGTGCTCTGAATGCCATAAGCATCATTTTAGGATCCTTATAGAAACAATCTCAATAAACAGGTAAAGGGAAAAAAATTATGTTAGGAATTTTCTTTGAGAATTAATTGATTAATTTAAAGCATGCGATTATGAAAATAATATTATATGTAATTCTCTAACTTATCAAGCATACGAAAACAGTGATTTTGGATTATCATTTATTTTTCTAGTCAAATGTTATACTATAAAATATTACTGAAAATTTGTGTGGCATGAGAAATGGTTTTGATTACTGTAAAACAAACATGTTAGAACATTTTATGATGAAATGAGATTTATATTGATTTATAGGGGAATATTGAAAATGTGACATATGTTGTGAAATGATAAGATATGATTTGGTATTGAAATACATGTATTGACAGTCTTATACTGAGAAATGAAATGATAGAAATGATACATATATACACACACATACATACTGAGGTTTGGAAATGAGAACCTGATGGACTGGTGGTGTATATAAGAGCATGATACTATAGCTAGTGATTGAGTTAGTGCAACCACACTGCTCAGGGAAGAGTGTTGGTATTGGAAGTCGATTGGACCTGCCGAGAGATGTTGATCGCCCCTGGGTCCGGACTAGGCTGCGGTGGGCCAATCATACTATAGACGAGGTATTTTGACTTAACCTAGTAGGCCAGCCATGGTTAAATCTCGCCTTTGGGCAGCATAACCCAGTCATGTGGAGTGATTACATGACGGTGATATGAATTTCCTCAGGGTGGTTCCTCATTACAGTCATGGTAGACTCAGATGATTACACATTTATAGATCTAATGTGTTCTGTACACTGGGAAATTTATTGAGCATGAGTATGTTTTTAGGAAAAAAATATACTATTGCGAAACCATACACTGATAATAATTCATCCCCACTTATTGAGAAATGTCTCACCCTAAGAATTTTAAACATTTTAGGAAGTCCAGGATGTCACGCCCTGAACCTGGCATTGGGACCCAGGGAGTGATGTTGTAACCTAACATGTCCCTTTATCATACAAAACACAAATGATACTGTAATGAATGAGGGTCCAACCCCATGAGGTTCCCGTACACCCTATACACATTCATATACATGACATATACATAGCAAAAAAGTCCATTCCATACATACATAGTACCATACCAGAGTCTATACAGATAGAGTCTAAGCTCCATAATACAAAACATAACCCAGGGCGCCAGTAAATACCCAAAACAACAACCCTATTACATTCCAAGTACATACACTAGTACCCTACGCAGTAAATCGACCACCACACTCCCAACACAAAGACGCTAGTTTCGGTTACTCGAAGAACCTAAAAACATATACGTATGATAAGGGTGAGACACCTCTCAGTAAGAAAGAATCAGGTTATATCGGTGTGTGGCATATGAGTGTTATAATGACATATAAAAATATACACAATTCAATTCCAGTATTTTCACAAAACAGTTCCCAACACACAAATGATCAAGTAACCCGGTGTCGTCACACCCTTCGGCATGAAGCCGGCCCACAGTACATTGTGTGTCCAGCACATGGCGTAGCCCCAGGCTCCCATGGCATCGTACCTGTACATTGGGTGGATCCACATCCTTCGGTGATTAGTCGGTAAGAGGTGATATTTCACACCCTCAGATATAGAGCAAGACACTCTTGCCACTGGAAGGTGGTATTTCACACCCTCAGATATAAAGCCGGTCACTCTTTCACAGCCTGGAAAAATTCAGAACACACGTTCCTATATCTCATTTCTGCAAATCACAACTCATGCATATTCATATAACAGTTCATTCCACACTTATTTGGTAATCACAAAATCATGATTTTGAAAATACAGTTTAAAACAAATCAAGGTCTGGCCATCTCCATAACACAATATATAAGACAATATATCCTTGGTTTCCCAAAAAAACTAAAGATGCAACCCGATGCCCCCTTTTTCCCAAAATCGTAACATGAAAATCTCATAATTTTTACCTGATAGATTTCCCCAAAAAAGTAGCCAAAACATACACAGGATCATGAACCACAATTATACTGAATCCGATTTCTAAAATAACCGATATAAATAGAATCCCCTTACCTTTCCTCGAAAATCCAACTCGAACTCTACGGCTCCTAAACAACGAACTGAGTTTCCAAAACCTATAAACCAAAGTACAATAATTACTTGCAATCTTACTCCCTACGGTTCTACTAAAACGTAAATGAACCCTACCTCAACTTTTGGGTCAAAACCCGAAGACCTCAAAACGAAGATCCGTTCAACAGAACACGTAGAGATTTCTTCCCTAATCCTCGCAGTAACGTTGGTTTGTCGATGTTAGCTTTACCGTGATCCCAAGAGGGGGGGTGAATTGGTATTTTTAAATTTCTATCCCCTAGGTGTTCCTCCTAACAGCAGTATGTTCACAACCCTATAGTCAATCTAGTGCAAGTAATATCAAAAGTTAATTAAAACAGTTTAATCAATTACACATGCACTAGAAAGCAGTAATGAACAGGGTAACACACAGATATGCTATCGAGGTTCGGCCAACTGCCTACGTCCCCGCCTTGGCTAACCAGCACAAGGATTATCACAATAACTTGCTCACTTAAACGGGTGGAGCGGCACCTATACAACCAGGTCAAATTAACACAGGGCTGACCTCAACCTTAACCAATCCTTACCGAGCTAGATCACCGCCCCCTCAGGCCACGCCTAGAATCTCTCAGATATACAATCAAAAGGTACAATAGAGGTGCTTTCACGTAAAGCAAATTCGTACCACAAATGTGCACAATCACAAACACCACAAATGATTTAATAGGGTAAGCTCAGTGTGGTCTAGATAGTTTAACTCTCAAAGATGTTTTCTATCAGTGTAGTGAGTACGTGAGAGTATCAATAATAATCTTTGTATTTCAAAATATTCAATCAAACGTGTTCACACATAGTATCAAACAAGCCTCAAGAATGTCAATCAGTAGAATATCTCAATCACGTGAATATGTATATGCTTGGATTGCAAAATAGATAATCTTTGTATTCAGCAAATGATATATATATATATATATATATGTATACTTGAATAAATGTTGCCACAAAGATTAATGTAACAAACACAAATATCTTTTCACAAATAATTCAATGAAGATTCCACAAGATATTTGAGTAAGTTTGAAAATGTTTTTGCAAACCAAAAACAAATACAAACTTCCTAAGCTATTGCAATGAGAATGCAACACTCGGAAGTTTAACAAGTCTTCTTAGGATAGGCTTATTGGAAAAGCCTCCTAAGAATACTTAGGTTATGCTCTTGTTAGAAAAATCGATTCAAAACACTTCAAACAATCAGAGCAAAACCTTTTTGAATACACACTCAAAGCACTTACAAATGATTTTAAACTTGAGAAGGAAAACTAGAGTGTTTGTAGGGAAAGTATAAGCAATAGGAATCAAAGGAGTGTATTTTTGCTTAAGAGAGAAAATTTTTAAACCTTTTGCTAATCGATGCTTAATTCTCCCAAATGAAAGAGTATATATAGACATAACAAAATATTTGACCGTTGGGTACCTATTAGGGATTGTTAGAAAAGATTAATGACATTTAAACCATTTTAACCCTATTTAAAAATATTTAACCCATGGTAAAAATGATGGCAACCCGAGAGGTCCGGTCGACCACAAATGTTTTGGTCGACCAAGTCTCATATGGTTTCGTCGACCAGGGAAATTTTGAACTGAGTGGTTGGTCGACCAGGAGATGACAATTTCTCAATTTTCTGAGGTTCAGTTGACTAGGCCATTTTGAACTGGCTGGTTCGATCGACCAAACCACTGGTATTTCTCCCGAGGACCGTCGGTCGACCAAGTAGTTGGAGTACAAAACGGGTTGGTCGACCAGATGGTCAAACTTTTGACCTAGGGAGGTTTTGGTTGACCAGGCCAAAATGAACTGACTGTGCTGGTCGACCAAAAGTGCACCATGTGTGCATTTCGATCCAATTTTAAAGCATACGAACCCTAATGAAGTGCCTAACAAATATATGTGTAAATTTGTGTCCTAGGGTCACTTGAGGTCTAATTTGAAGACACCGAAAAAGTCCAGTGTCGGTCGACCAAAGGGGAAACCCTAAGGTCACTCTAAGGTCATTTTGCATTATGATTGGTTTGAGCTCACAAAATAAACCATACATGTGATGTGTGTGCTTATTACAAACCGAATACCCTAATTACTATTACAAACAAATTTCACTACAAAAATGTTACAATCGAGAACATGAATTTGTCTTCAAGCTTTGAGCTTTCACGTGCCATTAATGATCTGCTAATATGAACCTGCACATGAACTAGATATTTATTAAATACCGGATTATTTGTCATTATCAAAACCGGGCGTGACCAATAAGGTCAACAATCGATTCTAATAATGAACGGTGAAGAAATCTAGAGAGAGAAAGTGTGGCTTTGAGTTCTATAGAGAGAGAGAGAGAGAGAGAGAGAGAGAGAGAGAAAACCTTGATAACTTAGCTTCTAAGCAAAGAAATGGATATTTATAGAGCCTTTGACTCGGTTAACCTCGTCGACGAGGCGGTGTCTTCATCGACGAGCCTGAGATTTTTGGATTTCCCAAAACCCCTTGGCTTCTCCTCATCAAAGAACCTCTGAATTTTGTTGCCAAACAATAGAAGAGCCTTCGTCAACAAAATTCTCACTTCGTCGACGAAGCCTGCTCAATTTACTGTTTTATCATTTTCTTATTTATTTATTCCATATCTCATGGGTCGGGTTCTTACAACCTCCCCTCCTTACAAAAATTTCATTTTTGAAATTTGTAATCCCTCATTTACGAACTCATCCACACAACCAAATACACACACCTAACTCTAGGAAGAGCCGGGGGCCACTTACAACGTAGCCCCATCACAATACATACATACCCTCCCTTATAGCAGAGGAATACCATGGTTACATACGTATACCATCTTGAGAGTTCACAATAACACGTACTTCTAGCTACCAACCACCTATTACAATACAATAGCAGCATCATTCACATGTACTCAACTAGCTCTAATATCCAACCTACCTCTCAGAACATTTGTGGATACTTCCGGCGTATCTCTACTTCCAATTCCTAAGAAGCTTCCTCAATCTTGTGATTTTACAACAATACCTTCACAAGCGGTATATCCTTGGTACATAGCTTCTAAATTTTATGGTCTAGAACCTTAATGGGTACCTCCTCATACACTAAAGTATCCCTAATTTCCAAGTTCTTGTAACTAATAACATGCGACGGATCTGACACGTAACTCCTTAACATGCATACATGAAACACATCATGGATCCTCGAGAGTGCTGAGGGTAGTGCAATTCTGTAGGCTACTAGACCCACTCACTTAAGAACCTCGAATGGCCTGATATACCTCAAGCTCAGCTTGCCATTCTTCCCAAACCTCATCACCCTTTCATCGGAGCGATTCTTAGGAATATCTTAAACCCATTTTCTTAGATGACTGCTGCACAAGTTCAGGCCCTAAAACTTGATGTTCACCAACCTTATCCCAATATAGAGGAGACCGACACCTCCGACCATACAGAGCCTCGAATGGTGCCATCCTAATACTAGCCTGGAAGTTATTGTTATAGGCAAACTCTACTAGTGGCATAAACTGCATCCAACCACCACCAAAGTCTAACACACAAGCCCATAACATATCCTCCAAGATCTGTATTGTTCTCTCCGACTATCCATCAGTCTGGGGGTGGAACACTGTACTGAAAGTAAGCTTCGTTCTAGTTCTTCTTGCAAGCTCTTCCATAAATGAGAGGTAAACCTTGGGTCTCGATCTGACGTGATGGACACTGGTACCCCGTGCATTCTGGCTATCTCATGCACATACAGGTCTACTAGTCTACTTAAAGGGTAACTAACCCTCATCGGTATGAAGTGAGCATATTTTGTCAACCAGTCCATGATTACCCAAATGGCATTCTGCCCATGAAGCGTTGGTGGAAATCTGGTAATGAAGTCCCTGGAAATGTGCTCCCATTTCCAATCTGGAATAGCTAAGGGTTGTAACAGCCCTGCCGGCCTTTGATGTTCAACTTTCACTTGCTGACACGTCAGACACTACTCCACAAATCAAGCCATCTCCCTTTTCATACCACTCCACCAAAAGGTCTCACACAAATCCCGATACATCTTTGTGCTGCCAGGATGTACCATATACAAAGAACGATGCGCTTCCTCTAAAATCATCCTTCCGATCTCATCGTCGTTTAGAACACATAACATGGTTCCAAACCTCAACACACCTCCCTTAGAGATGTTAAAATCTATAGCCAATCCATGCTATACATTCTCCTCAGTCTCAACTAACTTTGCACCACTAGCCTGCATTGCTTTAATATGCTCAAACAAAGTCAGCTAGATCACCAAGCTAGCAATGATGCCTGATGATCTCCAGCCACCAACTTTATACCAAGGCTTTTCAGATCCCATCTGATATGATGTTGAGCTACCACTACAGATACTGCTACATGCTCCGACTTCTGACTCAACGCATTAGCTACCACATTAGCTTTTCCCAAGTGATAACTGATGGTGCAATCGTAGTCTTTGATCAGCTTAAGCCACCTCCGCTGGCTCATGTTCAACTCCTTTTGCGTGAAAAAGTACCTAAGGCTTTTGTGGTTAGTGAAAATCTCACATTGAACACCATACAGGTAGTGTCGCTAAATCTTCAATGCATAAACTACAACAGCCAATTCCAGATCATGCGTAGGGTAATTCTTCTCGTATTACTTGAGTTTCTAAGAAGCATAAGCTATTACCTTACCCTGTTGTATAATCACACATCCCAAACCCTTTTGAGATGTGTCACTATAACTCACAAAATGGCCATCCCCAGAAGGAATGGTCAAGATCGAAGCAGTAACCAATCGTTGTTTCAGCTCCTGGAAACACTGCTCGCAATCTTCGGTCCAATCAAAATTCACCCCCTTCCTGGTCAATCATTTTAGAGGCCTAGACAACCTAGAGAATCCCTTCATGAACCGACGATAATAATCCTCTAATCCTAGGAAACTCAAAACCTCCTGCACACTCTTCAGTCTCACCCAGTCGACCACAACTTCTATCTTTCTAGGATCAACTGAGATATCGCCCTTAGACACCACATGGCCTAAAAATGCAACCTGATTTAACCAAAACCCACACTTCTTCATCTTGGCATACAGCTTCCTCTCCCGTAGAATCTGTAGCACCAACCTCAGATGGTTTTCATGCTCTTCCGAACTCCTCGAGTATACCAGAATGTCGTCAATAAAATCAACTACAAACTGGTCTAGGTAATCATGGAAAACCCTATTCATCAGATCTATGAACATTATCAGACATTCGTCAACCCAAAAGGCATGACTAAGAACTCGTAGTGGCCGTATCTGGTTCAGAAAGTAGTCTTTGCAACATCCTCATAACTAACCCTCACCTGATGATACCCTAACCGTAGGTCGATCTTCGAAAAGACCTACATCCCCTGTAGCTGGTCAAAGAGATCATCGATACTAGGCAACGAGTAATAGTTCTTCACAATCACCTTGTTGATCTCATGTTAATCAATGCACATGCGCATTGACCCATCCTTCTTCTTTACAAACAAAATTGGAGCTCCATAGGGTGAAACACTAGGTCGGATAAAGCCCTTGTCTAGTAATTCCTACAACTACTCCTTCAACTCCTGAAGTTTCGCTAGAGCCATCCGGTATGAAGCTTTAGAGATCGGTACCTTGCCAGGAAACAACTCTATTGTAAACTCCACCTCACAATCCAGATCGGGTAATTCTTTTGGAAACACATCCAGAAACTCCTTAGCAACTCGAATATCCTCAAGCTTCAAGTCATCCCGCGGTGGTTCCTTCATGCAAGCTATGTACCCGTAACATCCATCCAGTAGTAGCCTCCTCGCCTGTAATGCCGATAGAATTTGTGGTGTCGAACGCACACACGATCCTATAAACCCATACTTTGTCTCCCTAGGAGGTCTGAACACCACCACCTTTCCACGATAGTCGATCACAGCATAACTAGAGGATAACCAATCCATCCCCAGTATGACGTCAAAACCAAACATATCGTACATCACAAGATTCGCCGGTAGTAGCCTTCCCTGAATTTCCACTGAGCAGTCTTCTAACATCCTCCCACAGTACGTTACACTCCTAGATGTTGTAGCTACAGATAGCCCCCTATTCATAACTTGGGTCTCAACCCCACACAGTTTTACAAAGTTCACAGATACAAAAGAATGGGTTTCTCCTGAATCAAATAAAACAATAGCTTTATTTGAAAGCAATAGCATGGTACCTGTCACTACATTCCCCGTACAGTCAGCATCCGCTGGAGTAAGAGAATATACCCTCGTCAGAGCTGTGTTCGCCTGGCTGGTTCCTTGAGGTATTTGATTGCTACCCTAGTTCACACTAGATGCAGACGTGTCTCTCTTCGGTGCACGGCAGTCACGAGCCATATGGCCTAGCTTGCCACAATTGTAACAGTTACCCCTAAATGACTAGCACTCACCTTCATGCCATCTATGGCACCAGATACAACGATCACGCAACTGATCCACCAGAGAAACTTGATGCTCAGTAATCTGGTGGTAACCCGAGCCATGGTTCCTCCTCTTCCATAATCCCTGACAAGAACCAGATGGCACTAGACTCTTCTTCGGTTCCTGATCCACCTTATCCTCCCGGATGCTGGTCTCGATCATAGTGGTGTTATCCACCAAAATCAAAAACTCATGGATCTATAGCATACCCACTAATCTTCAAATGTCTTTCCTGAAGACCTTCTCAAACTTTCGAGCCTTCTCATACTCATTCGAGACCATGCACAGTGCAAAACGGGATAGATCTATATACCGAGCAGCATACCCTTGCACCGTCATGTTTCCCTATGTCAGAATGGAAAACTTATTCACCTTAGCATCACGTGTGGAGGTCAAGAAGTATCTCTCAAAGAAAACTTTCGTGAAGCGGCTCTATGTCATCTCTATAGGACCAGTTCTCTGCTTCTCCAGCAGACTCACCGTAGTCTACCATCGCCCAGCCTCCTTAGACAACTGAAAAATAGTATAGAGGACTCTCTACTTATCTATGCAGTGTAAGACCTTAAGAATCCTTTGAGTCTTCTCGACCTAGTCCTCCGCTATCATCAAATTGGGTCCTCCTGAAAACGTCGGAGGGTGCATACGTGTGAACCTCTCGATGGTACAGTCCACAGCAGTAGGAGAATGTTCACGTCTCCTAACACTCCACCTGATCTCTCGAATAACCTGCCTCGTCAACCCTCGAAGCACAGAAGGAGACTCATTGCTTGCAGTCTCCTCAGAGCCACTAACCAAGTTGTTATCCTTGGGCTCCATTCTGAAAATAGAATAGGAATTGGTTAGAATTCCTACGTCATATACAGTTTACAAAATCATTGACATCTAACCATGCTAACTACCAATCTTACGGGTCCAGGTCTGTCCTATCACACCTACACGAAACCATCAATGGGTTGCTTTGATTTTACTGAAATCGTCATTCTAGGAAAAACACAGAACACCGCCAACGAGTCCCTATCTAGCAACAAAACAACCCTCAACCTGCTATTGTAACACTCGCAAAATTCATACAATTTTTTTCATATATATATATATATATATATATCTGTGTATCTACATCCATACCTAAGCAGTGGAAACACAAATCATACAACCATTCACATATACGCTATACAATACCAGAATGCAGTATATACAGACCATAGCCATACATAAATACCCCTTCAACATCGTCTACTAAAAAATATACACAACTTTGCCAAAAACTCACCCTATAACCAAGGTAATCAACTACTCTCTATCCGCGAGCCTGATCTGCTCGCCTACTTGGCTCACCTGAAAAATGTTAAAGTAATGGGGTGAGTCGAAGCTCAGTAAGTGGAAATATGCTATTACTAGTGTGTGGCAACTAAGTTAAGGATACTTTCAAAATAATAACTGAACTGTAATGCAACAAATAATCTGTAAAGCATATCTTTCTTTCTCAATTTAAAATATATTGTATCGTTTGCATTTTCTACTTTTCATACTGATAATATCATACTATACTCATCATATACTGCAAAACTGTATACATATACATAACTGTGCTTTATCCCTGGGACTATATATGTCATGATTGACCCCTCATGACAGGGTTGTGCGGCCTATAGGCGGGACTTCATCTGGTCGGCCCTCCAGATAAGTCAATATACTCTCCTCTACCTCAATCCGGCCAAATTGCATCCACTCCTAGGCTCGGGACTGGCTACTACCTCGTCAAAACCAGCCCCCTCCACCCAGTGAACTAGGGAGCTGCAACCTCTCTGAGCACGGTTGACGGTACCCACACACTATCTGAGATATGTGGTTGCACTCTATCTGTATATAGCAACAGTATCGTGCTCTGTATTCTATATCTGAACTGTATCTGTCTGTAATCTTTCCACAGGGATCTGATACTATATACATATATACATATATATTCTTTTACTGTTTTCATCATGTTTCCAAAATTACCATAACGCTATCTTTCTGTACTAAAAATACTGTAATCTTTGTATACTGTATCTGTAGCATCTTGATGCTACCTCTGTATATCTATCTGTATCTCTGTCTATATACTCTGTCTGTATACTCTGTATGTTATGGTAATAGGAAACATGGCATGCTATAACTCTGTATATACTGTTTTGTATAAATTGTAATATATATATTGAACTGAGTAAAACTGTATACATGTATATGTATATATATATATATATATATATATCAGTTTCATGAAACTATTCATATAAAAGCTGTATATACTGTCTATATCTGTGTATTCAGTATAGTATGATATATTATGAAAGCTATATAAGATTTTCATCACATGAAAATCTACTCAGGCCACAACTAGTATAAATATGTGTCGATGAAATCTCTGATAACATTATGAAAACTCCTAGCGTAGCATATTTCCCTTACCTTAACTCTGAAAAGCCCCTATAAAATTCTGCCTCTATACCCGCAGGGTTCCTAACTCAACATCCTGAAAACACAATCCCCTAGAACAAAATATTAGTATTTTCTTATCTACAAAATTTCTTATAACTAAGGGAAAGGAAAATACTGAATAAAATGCCTTACCTTAAGATTGGGACAAAATCCAACCCAACTTTTCCAACAATCGGCTCCGGCAGATTTGCAAAGAACTTAGCCAGGAGCACCGTGGTAGCCTCAAATCTTCAATTCGGTGAAAAACAGGCTCGAAAACGAAGAGAGAAGTGAGAGAGGGACGTAGAGAGAGAGAGAGAGAGAGAGAGAGAGCAGAGCAGAGAGATCAACGTTAAAAATGGATAAAAATCCAGGTTTTTCACTATTTATACTGCGGCCTTCGTCAACGAGACACGTCATCTTGTCAACGAATCTTTCAGTAATTTCATCGATGAACCTTGCTCCCTTGTCGATGAAATTTAGGCTACCCCAAAACCTCTCTCGATATTTTCTCGTCGACGAGACGTAGCTTCGTCAATGAATTTCCTTATACACTCGTTGACGAAGCCCTGTATTCATCGATGAGTTTCCTTATGCACTCGTCGACAAAGCCCTGTATTCATCGATGAGTTCTGGAAATTCCTTGAAATTATTATTATTATCATTATCTCCAAAATGCGATGTCATCGATGAACGCTACTGCCTCCTTCTGTTCTCGTTTCCATTTTCCTCCCTTTTATTATTTAAAAAAAAATATTATTCTTCAGGTCACTACAACTATAACCATTTCCTACATCCTATACTCTAGTATGTACACATAACTACACCTAACCAAGTCTACAAGACCTAACAACTTGGTTAGCTCTAATACCAAGTTGTCACGCCCTGAACCCGGCATTGGGACCCGGGGTGTGATATAGTAACCTAACTTGTCCTTATATTATACAAAACACAAATGATACTATAATGAAAGAGGGTATGACCCCGTGGGGTTCCCGTACACCCTATACACATTCACATACTTGACATATACACAGTAGAAAAATTCATTCCATACATACATAGTACCATACCAGAGTCTATACAGATAGAGTCTAAGCTCCATAATACAAAACATAACCCAAGGTGCCAGCAAATACCCAAAACAACAACCCTGTTATAGTCCAAGTACTTACACTAGTTCCCTACGAAGTAAACTGACAACCACACTCCAAACACGAGGATGCTAGTTCCAGTTACTTGAAAGACTTGAAAACATGTACGTACGATAGGTGTGATACACCTCACAGTAAGGAAGAATCAGGTTATATCAGTGTGTGGCATATGAATGTTATCATGACATATAAAAATATACACAAATTAGTTCCAGTATTTTCACAAAACAGTTCCCAACACACACATGATCAAGTAACCTGGTGTCGTCACACCCTTCCGCATGAAGCTGACTTGCATTACATGGTATCCTCGGCACATGGGGCAGCCCAAAGCTCCTATGGCATCGTACCAGTACATCTGGTGGATCCACACCCTTTGGTGATCAGTCGGTAAGAGACGATATTTCACACCCTCGATTATAGAGCAGGACACTTTTTGCCACTAGCAGGTGGTATTTCACACCCTCAGATATAAAGCCAGACACTCTTTCACAATATGGAACAATTTAGAACACACGTTCCTATATCTCATTTCACCAAATCACAACTCATGCATATTCATATAACAACTCATTCCAAACTTATTTGGTAATCACAAAGTCATGATTTTCAAAAAATGGTTTAAAACAAATCAAGGCCTGGCCATCTCCATAACACGATATATATAACACAATATATCCATGGTTTTCCAATGAAACTAGAGATGCAACCTCATGCTCCCTTTTTCCCAAAATCGTAACATGAAAACCCCGTAATTCTTACCTATTAGATTTTCCAATATAAGTAGCTAAAACACACACAAGATCGTGAACCACAGTTCTACCAAATCTAATTTCGAAAATAACCAATATAAACAGATAACCAGAATCACCTTACCATTCCCTAAAAATCCAACCTGAACTCTATGGCTCCTAAACAGCAAATCGAGTTCCCAAAACCTATAAATCACAGTATAATAATTACTTACAATGTAAGAACTTGAACCATGATAGGTGGATTTAATTAATTAAGAGAAGGGTAAAATTGGGAATTTGAGCAGGCTTCATCGACGAAGCCATACTTCATCGACGAAGGCTTTGTTTTGCTCATCGACAAAGTTCAGAGGCTCGTCGACAAAGAGATTTTGAGAGATTTCGGGAAATTGGGAATCTCAGGCTCATCGACGAGGTCTCCATCTCGTCAACTAGCTGTCTATATGACCTTGTCGACGAGGAGACTATTTCGTTGATGAGGGCGGCTAGGTTAAGGGCTATAAAAAGGAATTTCCATTACTTCTCAGTTAGGAAATCTAAATATCCTCTCTAGAAACTCACCAAACGCTCTCTCTATCTAAATTTTTTCATCGTTCATCATCTGATTCTACGATCTCAAGTTACCACAAGGATCAGTGAAGGATTCTCTACAAGTTCTATGGATCGGATCTTCGTTTCGGAGATTTTCAAGTCTTGGCATAAAATCGAGGTAAGGCTCAGTTTTCATTTCTGATTTGGTAGTTTGGTAGAGTATGGAGTTGTGAGTATTTTCTATACTGTGATTTGTAGGTTTTGGAAATCGGTTCACTGTTTAGGAGCCTTGGAGTTTGAGATTTGTTATTTGGGGGAAAGGTTAGAGGATTCAGTTTATGTTAGTTATTTTTGAAATCAGACTTGGTGGAACTGTGGTCCATGGTCCTGTGTGCATTTTGGTTACTCATTTGGGGGGATCTAATAGGTAAAACTATGGGTTTTTCATGATTAGAGTTTTGGGAAAAAGGGGGTATCGGGTTGCATCCTTGGTTTTTTTGAAAACCGAATGTATATGATGATTTATACTGTGTTATAGGGACGGCCATGCCTTGACTTGTTTAACTATATGTGTTTGGAAAACCATGATTTTAGATTACCAAATGGGTGTGGGTTGTTTGGTTATATAAGCATGCATGTGTTGTATTTTGGTTGAAATGTGAGTAGGAATGGGGTTCTGAATTTTTTCTAGGTACTAAGAGTGTCAGGCTTTATATCCGAGGGCATATGAAATCACTGGCCATGTTTGGTAAGTGTGTCTAGCTCTATATTCGAGGGTGTAAGCCTTATCGGCTAATCACCGAAGGGTGTGGATCCACCCGTTTGTGTCGATACGATGCCATGGGAGTCTAGGACTAGCCATGTGTTGGTGGCGCTGTGTTTCTCGAGTTGGCTATGAGCCAACACCAGATATCACAGACTACCTTCAGGCCAAAGGGTGTGACAACATCGAGATTGTTTAACCATGTGTGTATGCGTGTATGCATTGTTATGAAATTAGTACTGGAACTGCATTTAACTGTGCATGTATTTTTATCATGATAACACTCAAATGCCACACACTGATATAACCTGTATTCTTCCTTACTGAGAGGTATCTTACCCCTACTATACGTACATATTTTTCAAGTCCTTTGAGTAGCCAAAACTAGCATCCTTGTGTTGGGAGCGTAGTGGCTGATGTACTACGGATAGTGCTTGGATAAGTGCTAGGACTTTTGTTTTGCAGGTTGCCATTTTGAGATATGTTGGGCACCTGATTGTACATTGTTTGATGGAGCCTTAATTTTGTTCTTGTATAGACTCTGGTATGGTACTGTATGTATATAGAAAAACCTTTTTCCACCGTGTATATGATTGTATGTGGATGCGTATTGGGTGCCTGGGAACCCCACGGGGTCAGACCCTCATTCATTGTATTGTATCTTTGGATAGTTTGTATGATACAGGGACAAATTAGATCTAGGTCCCATTTCTGGGTTCGGGGCGTGACAGCTTAGTATCAGAGCTAACTAGGTTGTTAGGTCTTGTAGACTTGGTTAGGCTTAGCTGTGAGTACATATCAGAGTATAGGATGTTGGATGTGGGTAGAGTTGTTTGAGGATTGTTCCGTTGCTAGACTAGGACTTTTCGGCGGTGTTCTGTGTTTTTCTTGGAATGATGATTCCAGTAAAAGTAAGGCAGACTATTGATGAATTTCGTATCAGTGTAATAGGACAGACCTAGACCTGACAGGGAGTAGTTAACATGATTGGTACTAGATAATTGTGTTAACTGTATATGCTATAGGAGTATTAATAGATTCCTATTATGTTTTCAGAATGGAGCCCAAGGATAACGATCTGGGAAGTGGCTCCAAGGAGACTGCGAGTGATGAGTCTCCATCTGTGCCTTAAGGATTGACGAGGCAGGTTTTACGGGAGATCAGGCAGAGTGTGAGGAGATGCGAACGCTCTCCTATTGCTATAGGCTGCACCATTGAGAGGTTCACACGCATGCATCCTCCAACGTTCTCTAGGTGATATGACCCAATGATAGCAAAGGACTGGGTGGAGAAGATTGAGAGGATCTTGGAGGTCCTGCACTACACGGATAGGCAGCGAGTCCTCTATGCTACCTTCCAGCTATTTAGGGAAGCGGGTTGATGGTGGACTACGATGAATCTGTTGGAGAAGTAGAAAGTCGGTTCAGTGGAGATGACATGGAGCCATTTCAAGGAGGTATTCTTTGACAGATACTTTTCAGCTTCTGTACGTGATGTTAAGGTGGATGAGTTTTCTGCTCTGACTCACGGGAGTATGACGGTGCATGGGTATGCGGCTCAGTAGATAGAGTTGTTTAGGTTCGTGCCTTGTTTGATCTTGACCGAGTATGAGAAGACTCAAAGATTCAAGAAGGGCTTGAGGAAAGACATCCGCAGATTGGTGGGTATGCTTCAGATCTATGAGTTCTCGATTTTGGTGGATAAAGCCACTATGATTGAGACCGGTATTCGAGAGGACAAGTTGGGTCAGGAGCTGAAGAAGAAGTCAGCACCTTCTGGTTCTCAATATGGATCTCATCACGGATCATGGAAGAAGAAGAGCAAGGGTTCAGATTTCTGTCAAAATACCGAGCACTAGGGGTCTCAGGGGGACTAGGTTAGTGGTCGTTGTACTAGATGCCACAAATGGCTTAAGGGTGAGTGCCAGTCATTTGGGGGTAACTTCTACAACTGTGGCCAGTTAGGTCACATGTTTCGCGATTGTCGTGCACCAAAGCCAAACGTGCCTGCATCTAGTGTGAACTAGAGGAGCAATCAGATACCTCAGGGAACCATTCAAGCGAATACAGCTCCGGCTAGATTATACTCTCTTACTCCACTGGATGTTGAACATGTAGGGAACGTAGTGACAGGTACCTTATTACTGCTTTCAAATAAGGCTTCTGTTTTTTTTTTTTTTTATTCTGGTGCGACCCATTCTTTTGTATCTGTGAGTTTTGTTAAATTATGTAGGGTTGAGACTCAAGTCATAAATGAGGTATTATCTGTTGCTACATCATCTGGGAGTGTATCATTTTGTAATAGGATGTTGGAAGATTGCCAAGCGGTAATCCAGGGGAAGCTGCTACTAGCAAATCTTGTGATATACGACATGTCGGGGTTCGATGTTATTTTGGGGATGGATTGGTTGTTCTCTAGTTATGTTGTGATCGACTATCATAGGAAGGTGGTAGTGTTCAGACCTCCTGGGGAGCAGGAGTATGAGTTTGTGGGATCGTGTGTGCGATCGATGCCACAGGTATTATCGGCACTACAGGCGAGGAGGTTACTCTTGGACTGATGTCAGGGGTACCTAGCTTGTGTGAACAAATCGCCGCGGCAGGAGTTGAGACTCAAGGATAGTCGGGTAGTCAGCGAGTTCCCAGATGTATTTCTAGATGACTTACCCGGTTTACCTTCGGATCGTGAGGTGGAGTTCGTGATAGAGTTGCTGCCTGGAAAGGCACCGATCTCTAAAGCTCCATACCGGATGGCTCCAGTAGAACTTCGAGAGTTGAAGGAGCAGTTGCAAGAATTATTGGATAGGGGTTTTATTCGACCTAGTGTTTCACCTTGGGAGCTCCAATATTTTTTGTGAAGAAGAAGGACGGGTTGATGCGAATGTGCATTGATTACCGTGAGATTAATGAGGTAACTGTGAAGAATCGTTACCCTTTACCTCGTATAGATGATCTCTTTGACTTGTTGCAATGGACGCGGGTCTTCTCAAAGATTGATCTACGGCCAGGGTATCATCAGGTGAGGGTTCGATCTGAAGATGTTGAGAAGAAGGCTTTCCAAACTAGATACGACTACTACAAGTTCTTGGTCATGCCTTTTGGGTTGACGAATGCTCCGAAAGTGTTCATGGATCTGATGAACAAGGTTTTCCATGAGTACCTAGACTGGCTCATAGTGGCATTCGTTGATGATATTCTAGTATACTTGAGGAGTTCGTAAAAGCACGAGAACAATCTGAGGTTAGTATTACAAGTTTTGCGGGAGAAGAAACTGTATGCTAAACTGAATAAGTGTGAATTCTGGTTGGGTCAGGTTGCATTCCTAGGCCATGTGGTATCTGGGGACGGTATCTCAATTGATCCTAGTAAGATTGATCAATTGACGGACTACCCTCTTTCTTCCCATCAGAGTTAACCACTCCATGAGTAGGATGGTGGAGCTATATATACAAAAAATAGTTACATTACATGGAGTGCCAGTGTCCATTGTCTCTGATCGAGACCCACGGTTTACCTCTCAATTCTGAAGGAGCTTACAGAGAGCTTTGGGTTCTCAGTTGGAATTCAATACAAAATTTCATCCTTAAACCGATGGACAAACAAAAAGGACCATATAGATATTGGAGGATATTCTATGGGTCTGTGTGTTGGATTTTCGTAGTATTTGGATCCAATACATCCCACTAGTTGAATTTTCTTAGAAAAATAGTTACTAGGCCAGCATCGGGATGGCACCGTATGAGGCGTTGTATGGTAGAAGGTGTCAGTCTTCGTTATATTGGGATGAAATTGGTGAAAGATAGATGTTGGGGCTAGAGATAGTGCAGCAAACTTATGACAAAATTAGATTCATCAAAGATAGAATTAAAGTAGTTCAGAGTTGACAGAAAAGTTATGCCGACACTCACCGATGAGAGCTGGATAGCATTACCTCCTGTATTGTCCAGCATCCACGACGTATTCCATGTATCTATGTTGAGGAAGTACGTACTAGATCATTCGCATGTGATCAATTATGAATCACTGGAACTCAAAGATACCCTGTCTTATGAAGAAGTGCCCCTTAAAATTTTGGACCAAAAGGAATAGGAATTACGCACAAAAGGGATCCCCTTGGTAAAAAAAGTACTTTGGTGCAATCACGCAGTTGAAGAAGCTTCATGCATGGGAGTTGGAGGAGAAAATGTGTCAGAGATATCCACACCTGTTTAGCGGGATCCAACATTGAAATGATAAAGGTAAAGGTAGATAATTGTTTTTGACTTTTGTCTTGAACAATGTAGAATAGTGGGTTATAACTTAGTGTTTTTGGTTCTAGGTTATGTGGGGTTGTGAGAGAATTTTGATTTGGTTATTGTAATCTCCCATAGCCATTTATGTAACCATGGTATTCCTCCGCCATAAGTGAGCATAATTAATAAACATTCAATGATTTGTTTCTCAATTGATGAAATGAGTGGTGATTAACAAATTTCGAGGATGAAATTTTATAAGTAAGGGAGGATGTAGAGACCTAGAAAATAATGATAATAATAATAATAATAATAATAATAATAATAATAATAATAATAATAATAATAATAAGGGAGAATTTGGTTTGGTACAAGCCAAACCATCGATGACTTTGGTGAAGCTCAAAATACCATTGACGATTTTGAGTTACCACAGCTAGGTAAGGGTAAAACAGTAGAATTAAAGTTTGGTTAAAAACCAAACCGTTGACGATTTCAGGAAACCGTCAACGGTTTTGGTGCGAGTCAAAAACCTATAAATTTCAATTCATTTTTTAAGGTTAAACTCATTCCTCTCTCTCTCTCTCTCTCTCTCTCTCTCTCTCTCTCTCTCTCTCTCTCTCTCTCTCTCTCTCTCTCTCTCTTTCTCTTCATTTTCTCCCTCAAATCTTCCCCAAATTGACAATCGGTCACCACTACAAGATCCTAGGTTCGATCCTCGTCACTTTAACTGGGGTAGAATTGTGTTTTAAGGATCCTAGACACCACTTCAAAGTTAAGATAAGGAAAATGGTTTATGCCTATTGTTTTTAAAGTTTAATTGGTTAATGGGAGTGTGTGAGTCTAGGAATGTTAGGATGGGAAATATTCTGGAATTTAGCTTATTCAATTGAAATATGTGGTTACAGGGTTTGTGCTCCGAACGCTGTAAGCGTCATTTTAGGATCCTTACAGGCACAGCCTCAATAAATAGGTAAGGGAAATAAATTATATCAAGAATTTTCTTTGGGAATTAACTGATTAATTTAAAGCATGCGATTATGAAAATAATATTATCTGTAATTCTCTAACTTATCAGGCATACGAAAACAATGATTTTGGATTATCATTTATTTTTCTAGGCAAATGTTATATTATAAAATATTACTAAAAATTTGTGTCGCATAAGAAATGGTTTTGATTATCGTAAAATAAACATGTTAGAATATTTTACGATGAAATTAGATTTATACTAATTTATGGGGGAATATTGAAAATGTGACATATATTGTGAAATGATAAGATATGATTTGATATTGAAATATGTGTATTGGTAGTAATATATTAGGAAATGAAATGATAGAAATTATATATATATATATATATATATATATATTTATAGATACTGAGTTGTGGAAATGAGAACCTGATGGACCAGTGATGTATATGAGAGCACGATACTGTAGCTAGTGATTGAGTTAGTTCAACCACACTACTCAAGGAGAGTGCTGGTATTAGAAGTCGATATGGCCTGCGGAGAGATGTTGACCACCCCTGGGTCTAGATCAGGCTGTGGTGGGCCAATCATACTACAGGCGAGGTATTTTGACTTAACCTAATAGGTCAATCATGGTTAAGTCCCGCCTTTGAGCCGCACAACCCAATTATGTTGGGTGATTACATGATGGTGATATAAATGTCCTCAGGGTGGTTCCTCATTACAAACATGGTAGACTCATATGATTATACATTTATAGATATCATCGATGTGTTTTGTATACTGGGAAATTTATTGAGCATAAGTATGTTTTTTGGAATTAAATATGCGATTGCGAAAGTATATATATATATATATATGGTTATGAGTACAATTTTCATGATTTCTCGATTAAAATAATTATTAAATGAATGTGTTATGACACACTAAAACTCATTTGCCACATTGATAATAATTTATCCCCACTTACTGGTGTCTCACCCCAAGAATATAAACATTTTAGGAAGCCCAGGACGCCAGGCGGAGCGAGCTCCAAAATAGAGGAGGCTTAGATTACCATAGTTCAGGGTACATTTTATTTTTGGGATTGGGGTTATCTGTAACGACCCAGAAAATATACATATTTAAATATTAAAAAGAGAGGAAATGGAAACAAAAACAGAAGGAGGCAGTAGACTTTGTCGACGAGAAAATACCAAGAGTCGGATATGTGCTGCTCTGAATTTCGTCGACGAATACAGGGCTTCATCGACGAAATTAATGAAGGATTTGTTGACGAAGTGACATGTCTCGTCGACAAATCCAACAGCATAAAAATGGGAAAACCGAGAATTTTATCATTTTTCTCGCTGCTCTCTCTCTCCTCTCTCTCTCTCTCTTTCTTCTACGACTCTCTCTCCCTTCTCTCTTTATTTCTGTCCCCACCAATCGCCAGATCGACGATCCGAAGCTACCACGATGCTCCTGGTGGAATTCTCTACAAGTTTGTTGGAGCGGATCGTCGAGAAAACGAAGTTGGATTTTTTCCCAAATTCAGGGTAAGGTCTTTTATTGAGTTTTTGACTTTCTGGAAGTTATAGGAAATGATGTAGACTAAGAAATACTGATGTTTTGTTCTGGGACATTGCGTTTTCAGGATGTTGGACTAGGAACCCTACGGGTATAGAGCTAGATTTTTATAAGGGGCTTTTCAAAGTTGAGGTAAGGGAAATATGCTATGCCAGGAGTTTTTGTAATGATATTAGAGGTTTTATAGATGCATAACTACACCATTTTACTATACATAATTTTTAGAATATGAGTTTGAAATAGTATTTGTTTTAGAATATGAGTTTAAATGCTTGTGTGGCCTAAGTAGATTCTTATAAGATGAAGAAATTCATACAGTTATTATAATATATCATACTATACTGAATTGAGGGACGACGGTACGTAACGCCTCAATCTCAGTGAGAGATTATACAGATTATACAAATAAGGATATACATATACAGAGAAATTTTCATGCATATACAGTTTTTATATGAGTAGTTTCATGAATAGATATTTATATATATACATATACATGTATGCATATTTATTCAGATTAGTATGTGTATCACAATTTTATATAGAATGTTATATATACAGAGATTACAGCATTTATAGTACAGATAGAGTATATAAAGAGTTACGGTAGTTTTGAAAACAGTAAAAGAGTATATATGTATATATGTATATAGTATCAGATCCCTGAGGAAAGATGCACAGATAGATACAGTTTATAGAGCACGGTACCGTTGCTAGATACAGATAGAGTGCAACCACATATCTCAGATAGTATATGGGTACCGTCAGCCGTGCTCGGAGAGTATGCAGCTCCCCAGTACACTGGGTTGAGGGGGCCGGTTTGACGAGGTAGTAGCCAATCTCGAGCTTAGGAGAGGATGCAGTTTGGTTAGGCTGAGGTAGTGTAGAGTATGATGACTCATCTAGAGGGCCGACCAGATAGAGTCCCGCCTACAGGCCGCACAACCCTGTCATGAGGGGTTAAATCATAACGTACAGAGTCCCAGGGATAAAGCATAGATATTTATATGTATACAGTTTTACAGTATATGATGAGAATAGTATGATATATTATTAGTATGAAAAGTTGAAAACATATGATACAGTATATTTTAATTGAGAAAGAAAGAAATGTTTGAAAGATATGTTTTACAGATTATTTATTGCATTACAGTTCAGTTGCTATTTTTTTAAGTATTCTTAACTTAGTTGCCGCACACTAGCAATAGCATATTTCCACTTACTGAGCGTCGACTCACCCCATTATCTTACCATTTTTCAGGTGAACCAGTGAGGCGAATAGATCAGGCTCGCGAATTGAAAGTAGTTAGATTACCCTGGTTATAGGGTGAGTTTTTGTCAGAGCTGTATATCTTTTTGAGTGGATGACACTGGAGGGATATTTTTGTATGGTCTGTATATTATGAATTCTAGTATTGTACAGTTTATGTATAAATGGTTTTATGATTTATGTTTCCGCTGAGTAGGAATGTTTATTGTATATATTTAAAAAAGAAAAAAAAAATGATAAGAATTTTGAGGTCGTTACAATATGTTTGTATAACCTTTAGGATAACTTATGGATTTTTGAGAGTTTATAAGTATATTTATAAATAGGTATATTTACTAGTACTTTGGTATTGTATATAAGAATTAGGTGTGTTATGTTTTCTGCTGCATAGATGGAATGTAAATATGGATAGGCATATTCCCAATACCCCACTTTGGGTCTGGGTTGATTTTATTATTATTATTATTATTATTATTATTATTATTATTATTATTATTATTATTATTATTATTATTATTATTATTGTGGTATCAGAACTTAATATATGGAAATATATGAACTCTCGCTTATGAATAATTGTGGCAAAGTAAGACTCTCTACCCGGGGGCTTGCTGAATTGAGAGATGGTGATACGTAATATCTTAATCTCAATGAGTGCTCTAATAGGTACCCGTTGTTGCCACGAGCGCAAGGCCCACTAGGTTAAGTGACAATGCCTGAAAGAGGGACATTACATTAGGATAGATATTACAGTGTGGAATCGCTAGATATCTTAACAATGATCGATGAACTTGAATCAAACCAAGAAATCCTCAAGCTTTCGGTGAACAGGTGCAAGATCTACTATTGTTGTTTGTATATGAATGGCGTGGAAGGATAAGAGATGGTGAAGACGTGATGGATAGGTGTTGGTCTTATACCAACTGATCTCCAAGGAGAACATCGTAGCCTCTCACCACTCAATCTCAAGGATTGGAACAAAGCTCAAAGCTTCACCACGGGAGAACTTTTTCCATTCAACAATAATACCTAGCCCCTTTCAGCTTTTACAATAGAAATATTATTGACTTTTTGAGTCCGATCCCTATTTTGATTACGACAAACCATAGTATCTCATCTATATCCTAAGTGTATGAACATGTTCATTTTTCTAAGCACAGATGATATATAGGAAATGGAAGCCAAAAAGTATTTGAATGCACACACCATTCGGTGCAATCCATGAAATTGCAAAAGTGCAGAGCATGAAGTTTCTTTTTTGTTTCAAGTTGTATTGTATTTCATTCTATTTTCCTTTGGGTCTATAATAATCCTTGGTCTATAATAATTAATGCATGGCATGCATGGTAGGATTATAAACTCAAATGACCATAGGGAAATCAATAACCATAGAAAAGACTTTGGTCAACCGTCGGTTGAATGACGTCAAGTTTTTAGGCTAAATTAAAAAGCTTAGGCCATAGACTGACCATAGGTCCCTACACACCACATGAAAAATCCCTTATATTTTAAAAGTTATACTCATATGATCAGGGGTAAACTCTAATAAGAATCAGGATTTAAAATAATATTTGAAAGGGTCTCAGTTGACCGAACTCAGCTAGTTATATTTAGCTCAGTCGACCGAACCATTCAGAGGTCAACGGTTTGACTAAGGCTCAGTCAACCGAACATTTTTGAACGTAACATTCTTAGTCGACTGAACCTTGATGTGACTAATCCCCAATGGTTTAGCCGACCGAATGTTCAGTTCATTTTGGACTCAGTCGACCGAACCTCGTAAGTAGCTGACCGAACTTAGCCTTAGTCGACTGAACCTCGAAGGGTTCATAATCGCCTTAATTCAGTCGACTATATATGTAGTTCAAAAGTGTCTTGGTCGATCGTACTTATCAATATAGTCAACCGAACCTATTTTTAAGTTGACCGAAAACTCTCGGGTTGGACATTTTTACTGCAAGTTAAATAAGGTTAATTTTAATTAACCTTCATTAATATTTTATAAAATTCCATTTGTGTCCCCCAACTGTTATAATTTTGAGTATGTCTATATATACTCCTTCATTTGGAAAGATTAAGCATGGATTAGGAAAATCATTAGCTAAAAATTTCTCTGAAATTTCTTAAGCCTTTCATTTCCATACAAGCCCATATACTCCACCCAATTCTCATTCCTTTGCTAAAAAATCATTGGTGAGAGTTTTTTGAGATACCCCATATTGTTTATACGTGCTTATACTCTCAAATACGTGAATTGATTGTTAATTTTTGTGAGCATAAGCCAAGAGGTCTTCCCCGGTGATTTAATTCATAAATTCATTTTTGGGGAAACCTTCTTAAGCTTGTGAGCCTTTGCGTCTTTATTACAAGACTCTTGAGCTTTGTGTTTTGTAGAAAATATTTTTGACAAGCTTGTTTGTTAAATATCTTTTGCGCTTAAACTTTTGAAAATCCTTTTTGAGATATTTGATTATCCTCTTGAAAATCTTTGAAACCTTATTTGTGGTTGATATATTTATATATATTGTTTCAAAGAAACTTTGCTAACTCACTCTTGCACTTTGATTGCATATTGACAATATATTAAGAGTAGTTTCATATATCTTCACTAAACTTATATTTCCTATCATATTGAAGTGCATTGGTTATTTCTTGTGGGTATCTGTACAAATCTGCTTGTACTAGAAGTATCTTTATTTGTACGCCAAATTTATATTCATTTGTGTATTCCAGGCATGGCCTGAGGGGGTGTTGATCTAGCCCGCAAGGATTAGTTGTTAGGGTCTTCTCTGCCCCATAAGGAGAGTTTGTAATGAGGTCAGCCCTGGTAATTTGACGTGGTTGTAACCGGTGCCACTCCACCCGTTAAGTGAGCATTAGTGGAATCCTCAGACTTGCGAGCTGAGGTAGAGACGTAGGCATTATTGGTCAAACTTCGATAACATATCGTGTATGCACTTTATATTTTCGTAATTTATTTGGTAAACATGTATGTTATGTTCAATAGACTATGAATGTTATGCATGATTTAATTCTCGTATATTATATTTATTTGTACATTTGGAATTGCATAGATAGGCCCTAGGTTGTGTTATACTGCTGTCGCATTACTGATATCTAGTTTAACTTAGGCAAAAGTTTAAAATTCCAATTCACCCTCCTCTTGGGAATACAACAACTCCAATAAATATATATAGGGAAAAGAAAAACAAAGCAATCACTGACTTACATTTCCTATACAGGCATAGGAGAAAACACACTTAATGTTCACAAATTAACTCACACAATTCTCTCACAAATTAAATACCTAACACAACTCACAATGCAATTAATTAAATGTAAACAAATTCAAAAGGGAGGCCCAATCCTATGTGGGACCTAATGGGTCTGTGTGGGGCCCACAAAGGTCTTGAGCTTGCTTGTTTTGGTGTTCAGACGATGGTATTTTCAACTAGGTCGCACCCCCAAGGCTCCTAGTTGCACTCCTAGTTGAAGTTATTGGGATTTTCTCAATGTGCAGACAACCTGGTCGCACCTTAAGGTGTCCTAGTCGCAACCTAGTCGAGACTCTCAGGAAAATCTACAAACTGCTAATGGATAATTTTGGCCTTGAACATGCTTCAATATTTAGTCCATAACCTTTGCTACAAAGCTCCAAATAAAGCGATATCAGTATCAAAAGAATGCTAACAAAAATTTTCACAACTTTTTTGTTCAACCCATTTGGAGATGTGAAGGTTTTGATAGATAAATTTGCACATTAAATCATGGGTTCCTACAAAACTAATTTAATGGTAGTGGACTTTCGGAGGCCATCCACGTGTCACCATGTCAGTGAACGAAAGGGGAAGTGGCCGCCGATCCCCATCAATACCTAGAAAGACATATTTATCAATCCCTCAGAGGCTTCCCTCCAAATACCCAATCATCCCAAAGTTCACATTCAAAATTGGAATTCTTTCTCATAGCCCCAACAGCAATCATCGACGATAAGGGTGGACTTGTTGACGAGAAGGGTCCACTCATCGACAAGTCACTGAATTTCTGATTTTCCTGCTCTCA
The DNA here is from genome assembly GCF_029873635.1 of Malania oleifera. Classification (NCBI taxonomy): domain Eukaryota; kingdom Viridiplantae; phylum Streptophyta; class Magnoliopsida; order Santalales; family Ximeniaceae; genus Malania; species Malania oleifera. The sequence continues at coordinate 36,952,996 of NC_080421.1, read as the reverse complement.
GTATCTCAAAACTTTTGAATTTTTCTGGCTCTCAGTATCTCCCACTCATCGATGAGTGCAAAACTTCTAAATTTTTTTGGCTCTCGATATCTCCCACTCATCGACGAGTGAGGGACACTCATCGATGAGTCACTACTGCTCATCACCAAAAGATATATATATATATATATATATATATATATATATATATATGTTTTTCTTCCTTTTTTCTATGTACTCCACAAAGTACAAGATTCATACAAATACAACAAACTCAACTTTGGTGATTATACGCCCCTTAGAAGAACCTGAAAAACATATCTAATTGTTCCACCTTGACCTTAGAACATTCAGTTGGGTTTGTCTCCCTTCTAGCACTTGCATACATGGGGTAAGTTCAAGCAAAGCTTGAAATTTTCACTAGTTACCGGCTTTGTCAACATATCTACTGTGTTTTTAGATGTATAAACCTTCTCCAATATAAGTTCACCTGAAGTAATCAACTCCCGAACCCTATAGAACCTCACATCAATATGCTTGGTTCTAGCATGATACACTTGATTCTTCGTTAAGTAAATAGCACTCTGATTGTCACAATGCAACCCAACCCCATCTTTCGATAAGCCCAGCTCTTTGATCAAACTGGTAAGTCATAAGGCTTCCTTTACAGTTTCAGCAACTGTCATATATTCCGCTTTCGTTGTGGACAATACCACTAGAGATTGAACCATGGATCTACAACATATAGGTCCTCCTACAAGGGTAAAGACATAACCCATTGTTGACGATATGTCATCCATATCCCTTGCAAAATCAGCATCAACAAACCCCACAACTGAAGGACTACCCGATTGCTTGCCAAACATAATGCCATAACCTGATGTACCTCGTAAGTATCTGAAGATCCATCTTATGGCTTTCAAATGTTGTCTACCTAGATTTGAGAGAAACTTACTCACCGCACTCACAACATGTGCTAACTTGGGCCTTGTACACACCATGACATACATTAAACTCCTTACGACGCTAGTATAGGGAACCTTTAACATGTTTCAGATATCATTATCCGTACTTAGGCAATCTGCAGTAGATAATTTAAAATTACTCACTAGAGATGTACATCCCATTGTTGCATCAGTTATGCTAAACCTATTAAACACATTCTCCACAAAAGCGCCCTAAGATAACCATAACCTCCCTGTAGTTCTGTACCGACGAATCTCCATCCCAAGTATCTTCTTGGCTGAACCAAGATCTTTCATGTCAAATTCTTTATGCAACTGTTCCTTTAACTGATTTACCTCAGTTAAATATTTAGCATCTATCAACATGTCATCGACATACAATAACAAGAAAATAAGAGAATCATCATCAATTTTGTTCACATGCATGCAACAGTCACACTCACATATTTTGTAGCCAATATTGATCATATAGGAATCAAATCTTTTGTACCATTTCCTTGGAGACTGTTTCAACCCATAAAGAGATTTCTTCAACTTGCAAACTAATTTTTCTTTCCATAGTTCATCGAATCCCTTCGGATGTACCATATAAATTTGTTCCTCCAAGTCACCGTGAAGAAACACTGTCTTCACATCCATTTGTTCTAAATGTAGATCATAGTGAGCTACCAACCCCAACACTATCCTGATAGAAGTGTGTCAGACCACAGGTGAAAAAATTTCATCATAGTCTATTCCAAATGTAGATCATAGTGAGCTACCAACCCTAACACTATCCTGATAGAAGTGTGTTAGACCATGGGTAAAAAGATTTCATCATAGTCTATTCCCTTTTTCTGTGAGTACCCTTTTGCCACTAACCTTGCCTTGAATTTTTCTCCTTTCTTTTTGTGAAATTGCTTCATTCTTCCTATATACCCATTTGCAGCCTATAGCCTTCATCCCATCTGGAAGCTCCACCAACTCCCAAGTTTGGTTTTTATGTAGTGATTCTATTTCCTCAATCATTGTACCCATCTGCCTACCTTTCTATTGGTTGTACACTAACTCTTAAAATGTAGTTTGATCATTGCAACTGGTAAGGAAAACATAAGACACTAACTCTTCAAATCCATACCTTGGCCGAGGTCTGATAGTGCATCTGGATCTCTATATATGAAGATTGACGACTTGCTAGTTTCTCGAGCTAGAACTCCTTGCAACTAAAAGAATATGATCATTGTCATTGCCCTAAGCTTCTAACTCCACCTACACAACATGCTCATCTCTGCCATAGTTTTCTAGTTCCTATTTCTGTTCATCACAATCTTAAGTACACTTCACCATAGCCTTTTGATCAAAGACTACATCTCTATAGATCACCACCTTGTTTGCCACTAGATCCCACAGCTTGAACCCCTTCAAACCTTTTTGATATCCCAAAAAGATGCAATGTCTGAACTTGGCATCAAGCTTTGATCTATCCTCACTAGACACATGAGCATAGGTTGGACAATCGAATACCTTCAATTTGAACAAGTCTACTACATTTCTTATCCATACCTCTTCTACCACTTTCCCCTCTAGTGATGTCCTTGGGGATTTGTTTATTAAGAAACAAATCATACTAACTGCCTCAGCCCAAAAGTTCTTTGGTAGCCTTGCATTGAGCCTAAGATACCGAGCTTTTTCTATAGAGACCTTGAAATTTTATTTATGGAAAATGATAAAGGAATGAAGAAATGGAAAATTTTAAAAGGAAACAGTAGGCTTCATCGACAAATCCCCTATTTTCGTCGACAAAGGCCCTTCTGTGCTTTGTCGACGAAGTTCAGAGATCTCGAATGATAAAAATTTTAGGTTTAGGGTTTATTGACGAAATCCTTCTTTTGTCGATGAACGTTCTTCTGCAACTCGTTAACGAAGACTTCATTTCGTCAACAAAGTTGGCCGAGTCAACAAGTTATAAATAGAATTTCTCATTTCTTCCACATTAAGAAATCTTAAATTTCACTCTTTCTCTCTCTAAAATGACGCTTCTCACTCTTTCTCTACGATTTCTTGCCGTTTGTCACCTGATTCGATGATCAGAAGTTGCTATGCAAATCTAAGAGAAATTCCCTACAAGTCTAGTGGAGTGGATTTTTGAACGGGGTCTTTCCAGGCATCACCCCAAAGTTGAGGTAAGGGTAGAAATGAGTTGTTTATCTTGTATATTATTATTTAAATGGGGTGTATAGGCTTGGGAATGTTTAATAGTTGTTGATCTGGGGTTTGAGTTGATAAACTAGGGTTATTGAATCAGGGTTCAAGTAAGCGTTGCAGGCATCGTTTTGGGGTCCTTGCTGACATAGTTCAGGAAACCAGGTAAGGGGAATAGATTAAGCCAGTAAATTTTTAATTTCACCTGTTAAAATGGAAATTATTTGTATATTTATATGAATATCGTGCGAGTATTGAAAACCAACTGTTTAAACTAAGATTTTTGAGCCTAAGGTCATGTTATTAGTTATTATTTGCGACAATGGAATGATTGAAGTAATGACATATATTTTTAGTAAAACAAATTATGAATATGGGTTGGATTATTATTTTAGATGATATACATTTATGCGTATTATTTAAATTGTGTGGCATGAGTAAAATGAATATACTGAGTTGGGTTGTGAGATATATATATATATATATATATATATATATATATATATATATATATATATATATATATACTAAAATGCATTGAGAATACATATGGCATGTGAATTATTTAATCAGAGCAGAGTCTGAAGGTTAAATTGTAATGTATGGTTTGAGAACTCTGGTGGACCATAGTAAGCACAGTACTATTGCACGTGATTTATGAAGAGCTTAGTGCACCCACACGTCTTAGATAGAGTGTGGAGATGGGATGATTGATTGGGTTGAGAAGGGTAGAGTCTCCCTGGAGTCTAGACCAGTATGGGAACAGCCAATCTAACTTACTGACTGAAGAGGTTGTTACTAAATTAACTCTGGTGGGCTGACCAGGGTTGAGTCTAACATACGGGCCGCACAATCCGTCATGGGGGGAAGCATGACAGTGATTCCATCTGGCATTGAATTCTAAATGCATAATTGTTAATTTAACCAATGTATAACATGAGAACAACGTATGTGAAATATCTGTGAAACTGAGTATATGAAAACATGAGATATGAATGTGAAATGAATTTATGTGATGTGAAATACTGAGAAATATGGGAATTGAGATCATGAAGAGATGAGTATTACGGAGATATCAGATTTAGAGTAAAGTATAAATGTATTATATATTGTAGTATTATATTTATTTGGGGTGAGGTAAACTCTCCACCCGAGGGCTTGCTGAGAAAGGCGAGTGCCTTGATAGGTATCAGATGTAGTCATATCGGGCTGCATAATGTATTAGGATAGAGGGAAGCTACTTGTATGGGCAGGTAATCTTCCCTATTTTCGAGAACCTTCGCTGATAAATAATTATGTGAATGTGTGTAAATACGAGACAAACTATCCACTTGCAGGCTTACTAAGCAAGGTAAGTGCCCTGATGAGCATCAGTTGTAGCCATACTGGGTTGCATAACATATCAGAGTAAAGGGATGCTACTTATATGGGCGGGTAATCACCCTAATCCTTGGGAAACTCTCCTTAATAAAATACACTGCATGTGTGTAAGTAGGGACAGAGAATGATTTCATAATTGTGGATTAATTTATAAATGATGACTATATTGTATACACAAATCTCATGATAAACACACACTAGTATTAATCTATTCCGTCTTACTAAGATGTGTCTCACCCAATATGAATTTCATCTTTTTCAGAACCTCCGTGTGATCGAGCTCAGTGAGCTCGGGGCTGGCGTAGCATTTTTGAGAGAGAGAGAGAGAGAGAGAGAGAGAGAGAGAGAGAGAGAGGGTATAGAATTTTGATGAATATTTTTGGGTTTTGTTTATGTTTTCTGAGATGCATATATTTGAATACTAGATGTTGGAGAATACTATTTTCGGATGTATTGATATAGAACTCTGTTATGTTATTAAGGGATGTTAGTTTATTTTTCCACTGCGTAATTGATGTTATGGTATCAAAAACAGGTAAATAGAATACATGGCACCCGGGCCCCATTTGGCGGGTTCAAGGTGTCACACTTTTAGCTAGAGTTCGGTTCATTCTTCTAGCCACACCATTTTATTAAGGTGTTCGGCGTACACTAAAGTGTCTTTTAATGCCTTGCTTCTCACAAAACTCCATGAACCTCAAATAGGTGTACTTGGTCCCATTGTCTGACCTCAAATATTTGATTTCTTTCCCCATCTATTTTTCTATTTTAGCTTTCGACAACTTGAACCCAAAAAATGTATTAGACTTATGCCGCATGAAGTATACCTAGACTTTCCGTGAGTAGTCGTCACCAAAACTCACATAGTACATATGTCCACCTCTTGATGCTACTCTAACCAGGCCCCAAACATTGGAATGTACATAATCAAGAATGTCTTCCGTCTTGGGTATAAATGATTTGAACTTTGTCCTGCTTTGTTTTCCAAGAACACAAATCTTGTAAAAATCCAACTCACATGTTTTCATACCTTTCAAGAGTTTCCTCTTGTAAAGTTCCTTCATACCATGTTCCCCTATATGTCCAAGATGCATATGCCACAAGACGGTTTCATCAGATTCAGCATCTACGACTGCAGCTCTAGTTACAACAATAGTTCCCTACAGCGTGTAAATAATCCCATCTAGTTTCTTCCATTTCATCACTGTCAAATTACCATTCCATACTTTCATAACCCTACCTTCGAACTTGTAATTGAAACCATTACAATCCAAGGTGTCAAGTGAAATAAGGCTCTTTATTAACTCCGGTATGTGTCTTACATTACTAAAGGTTCTCATAGAGCCATCAAACATTTTAATTTTAACATTTCCAATGTCAATGATCTTACAAGAAACATCATTACCCGCCATAAGAACCGAACCTGAATTTACCAACCTTTAAGTGTTGAACCACTCCTTATTTGGAGTCATAAGGTAAGAACATGCCGAGTCAAGTATCCATGAGTCTGTAAGGTGATCCGACCTCGAAAAAACTAAAAGTACATCACTATCACTGCAAACTGAATTTTTTTCTTGAACCACATTTGCTGATTTTGAAGTCCTTTAATACTTTTCAGCATTTCCTTTCTTCCAATCCGGACACTCCGGTTTCATATGCCCCTTTTTACCACACTTATTTTAACACCAAATATCCTTTTTCTTCTGGGATTGAGTACGATATTTTTGACTCGATCCACTTTTGAACTTTCCTTTTCCATGCTCATTGTTACCTTTCACCACAAGTCCTTCTCCGTGTGAGTTTTCATCACAAATTTTCAGCCTTTGATGAAAATTCAATAAGGCACTTATCATCTCTTCCAAACTAAGAGTCTTTTTTCCCCAAGTAAGAGTGGTAACTAAATTTTCATAGGTATGAGTTGCTGGCAAGGAGTTTAGTAACATCAAAGTCTTATCATCTTCATCAAACTTAACATCAACATGTATTAGATCACTTATGATTTGATTAAATGCACTGATGTGTTGATTTAAGTTTGAACCATCAACCATCTTAAGCCAATAAAGATGCTGCTTAAGAAATAATTTATTTAAAAGTGATTTGGACATGTATCGGCTTTCTAACTTTTGCCATAGAGCCACTGGAGAATCCTCCTCCATTACATGATAAAGCACTTCGTCGGGCAAACACAATCGTATTGTGGAAACAACCTTTGCCTGCACTTCTCTCCAAGTTGCCTCATCCATATCGACCGATTGAACACCATACAAAGCATTCACCATCCCTTGCTACATCTCCTCTGCCACAAACCGAAGTTTCTAATTCCATCAAATTTGGCAACGTCAAACCTTGCAGAAGAAGAACCTGATGCCATGACAACAACACTCTGATACCAATTGTTGTAAAAATGAGTATGGGATTGTACAACAGAAATATAAAATGCAGCAAGCAAATAAGCACAACACGTTGTATATCTGAAAAGCAATAAGAAACAACACAACAATTTACATGGTTCGGCAAAACCTACATCCACGGGAGCAATCCGATAAAGGATTTCTTTATGAAAATGAAAGTTAGACAATACAAAGATACAATGATCTCTCTCTCTTCACAATATGCCGAGAAAGACATATTCATCAACCCCTCTAAGGCTTCCCTCCAAATACCCAACTGTCCCAACGTTCACATTCAAAATTTGAATTCTTTCTCGTAGCCCCGAGAGCATTTGTCGACGAGAAGGGTTTACTTGTCGACGAGTCTTTGAATTTCTGATTTTCCTGCTCTCGGTATCTCAGAACTTTTGAATTTTTTTGACTCTCGGTATCTCCTCATCGATGAGTGAGGCACACTCGTCAACGAATCACTACTGCTCATCACCAAAAGGCTTCATATATGTTTTTCTTCCTTTTGTCTATGTACTCCACGAAGTATAAGAGCCACACATATACAACATATAAAACTAAAACAACTTAAACACTTAATTGAACAAATATTAATTTTTGTCATTGAGCCAAATAGAAATTAAAAATGTGATTAAAATGATTTAAAATCTTAAAAGAATATAAATTAAGAAAATATTTCAATAAGTAAAGATTATTATAATTATTTTACTAAATTATCATTTTCCAAAATTATCTTTTTAGTGCTGTAAGAGAAATCTTGATGTACATAGCAATTGAAAAATAGAAAATTATTTTTAAATAAGTTTTATTATAATTATTGAGAATGTTTAGAAAATTTACGACTATTTTCATTTTCATTAGATTTTAATTTCATATTTTAAAACAAACTAATTAATATAATGCACTCTACTAGAAAACTTCAACTCCTTATTTTCTTCATTTCGTCTTTACCAATTCATCTAATTTGGTAGGATTGTCTTTTCGCAATCCTTTGGTATAAAATGAGTCTCTTTTAACTTCCACTCCTTTTCCAAATACGCATGAGCATAAACCAACCCTCTATTTTTCCCACTCTACTCTTTGTTTTCCACTTTTTTTGCCCCGCAAAGCATAATTATTTTATCATTAGTAATGGCTAATTTTACAATGTCCGGTAAGATTAGGGAAATGAACTTGCAAAATTAGGTAATGAATTGATTTGCAAAGATTATGAGAATGGTTAAAAAGCATATAATGACAGAGTTTGCACTTTTGGTGAATGTGGGATTACATTATTTTTTAGTATTTGATAGAAATTCATCTCATCATAATAAATAAAATTCACACTTTTTACATATATATTTTTTTCTTAGATACTCTAAATTTTCAGCAATATTAATGTAATTTAATGTATGTCAAGAACCAAAAAAAAAAAAAAAAAGCAGCGAATAATAATTTTTTTTTTTTATTATGTAGGAATTCATTATCCCAAAAATCAAACGCCATGAGAGATTTATGAATTTTATAAAACATCATAAAGGTTCGAATCTTTTTAATATTAGAAGTAAATGTCTTTTACGCAATAATTTAATATTCTTTTCACACACACACACATATTTAAATCAAGCAATAATTATCATTATAATTTAATTAAGATTTTCTTAATTAAGGCATTCCCTTAAAGTGAGCGTGAGTCACAATCCATTCACACATTTGATAGCCATATTTCTTTATGAGGACTGTTAAATGACTGAATTACCCTTGTAAAATGTTGCGTCACCTAAGCACATGTTGAAATCAACTTGATTTACAAAAATACAGTTGTACGGTCCAAGCATATGCTAACTTTGAGCGTTCCTACTCTACTTGCTCATTTAATGTTTTACTCAAAATAAATTTATGATCAAAAAATCAAATAATTTCTATCGATTTTAAAAAGGATAATTGATAATATTGTGATAGAGCGTGTATGTACATCCAACTGGATGTGTATCATATATCAACCAAATGATCAATAATAAGGTGTTTGCCAGCTATATAATCTTTCCTTATAAGAAAAAAGGGCCATTGGTAATTCAAAAATGGAAATGGCAGCCTATATAAGGAGTGGTAAGCCCAAGGAGCAAATGAAGGGGCTCACAACAAAAAGAATGAGTGGACCTAGTGAAAAAAAAAAACGAAAATATAGAGGAATATACGAGTGGAGATTCCAATTTGTTACAAAGAGTCTAGTGCATATAAATTCACAACTTCGCGCCTTCCATTTTGCATCTACTTCTTCCTCTTCCATCTCTCTTCTCTTTTTCTACTCTCCATTTTCTTGTTCACACAAATCGTTAAGACAAATAGAAACAGGTCAGTATCAAAATTTTCTTCTATATATTTCTGTTCTTATAATATTCTCTCTCTCTCTCTCTCTCATGCGCGCGCGCGCGCACACACACACACACACACACACGCGAGTATACACACATATATAAGAGAGATACATTCTAATTCTCATTTTTTTTTTATCATATTGAATGTGAAAAATTATTTTTTAATATTGGTGAGATTATAGATATGCCTTTATATTTCTCTTATATTTGGTTGAAAATATTGAAATCAATGAGGAAACAAAGAATCATTTTCTATAAAAATTAAAATTCCTACTTTTACAAATATCAAATTTGATGCCCTTCTGATTCTTTGGTTTTGATTATCTTTTTCCTTAGTTATCTTTAAGATTTCTTCTTTCTCACCCTACTTGTTATGCCTATAAATCTCTTTTTCTCATTTTCCTTGTTGTGTCAATGTTAATCATTTGCATGCCAAAATTTAATGCTCTTTTCACTATACATTTTATGATTTTGTAACACATTGCACTAGTAATTTCATAGTTCTATGACTTAAAAGCTAGTCTTTTATTTGAAAATTGTTTAAGTGATTTTAATTGTAATTTACCTAACTTCCATCCTTTTTACAATTCGTAGTTGACTATATTAAAAGCATTGATATTATAATTATCTGTAAGGGTGGTTTACAAAGCATGCCTTTTTTAAGGCAAGTCTAGTTGTCTAAATTTCTATTTTAGAATATTTTTTAAATAAAAAAGTTTTTTTTTTTTTAAACCTAGATTATTTTTTAATATGTTTTTTTTGATATTAAACTTTCAAAATCAAATATTTATTTTTGTCAGAATTTCTTTGTTTGAAAGTAATCTAAATAATTTTTGCAGTTTCTTTTTAAAACTTGGAAACCATTAAACAAAGGAAAGTAAATTTCAAATGAAATTAATTTTTTTCTATTTGTATATTAGTATTTATTTTTTTTAACTTTTAATTATTTAAGAAAAAAATTTATTTTATTAGTATTTTAATAAAGTGGGAGAAAATAGAATGGAAAATAAATTTCTTTTTATTTTCCTTTACTTTTATTTCCTTTCCCCAAATATGATTCTTTATTTAAACAAACTTTTAGGTTTTGTTTGAAACATGAACTCATTTTGTCATATTTAGTTGTGGAGGAAATTGAAAAATAAAATAAAATATATAACAGATCAATCAATAAAATTTTATAAATTTTTATTTTGAATCATATTAAAATAAATTTTATTTTGATAATATTTAATATAGAAAAAATACAATAAAAACTTATTTCTTTTTTCAACCAAAATTCTTAACTTAATAAGTGCTCACTATTTAATCTTCCTTTTTTAATAAATGATTTACTCGTTGAAATATATTAGATGGCCTCTCTCTCTCTCTCTCTCTCTCTCTCTCTCTCTCTCTCTCTCTCTCTCTCTCTCTCTCTCTCCTCTTTAGTTCACAATGGAATATGCCCTGAGATTTGCTGCGTGATAATTGAGAAGGTAATTACTAATTTTAAGTTATTGGGTTGTTGGGGTTTTTCAAAGAGATATTACCTTATATAATGTCAATAATGTGGAACCATAATTAAAGTTTTATGAACCTGATATTAAATTACGAAACATGTTTCTTTTGAAATAGTAGTTTTTATTAATTTTCTTAATAAAAATCTGTGCAAAAATTATTTCTCTTAAAATAAAAATATTTTTAAAATATTGAAGAATGCCCTCTTAAAATTTATTTGAAAATATTCTCTCCAACAAGATTAAACAAAATTCAATCTTTTACTAATATTATCTATACGGAAATACTAAAATAAAGTTTTTTTTCATTCTATTCACGTTCAAAATGGGCTTTTTGAATTTTAAAATTAATATTACCTTGTTTTTTTTTTAGCTAAAAAATAATAATTAAGGATAATAACAATATAACAATTAAATTAAAAACAGAGTAATTGTTTAATTGAATGATAGGAAGTTTGGGAGTCTGCGTGCCACCGGCGACACGTGTTCCGTCGATTTGCAAGCCATATATTCCTATTTTTCAGTGGTAGTTTCCTTCTTATCAGAATCTCTGTTTTAAAAAAGTCGGGATACTGGGATTAGACTTCATTTTTTCACACGATTCGGTCACGAATCACGGTGTAATCGCTCCCCTTCCTTTATCTTGTTGCAGATATAAGATCACGGGGGGGTTATTCCAGAAGGAAAGTCACAGAGGAGGAAGAAGAAGAAGAAGAAGAAGAAGAAGAAGAAGACCATGGCCAAGGAACAATTGCAGGTGCTGAATGCGCTCGACGTCGCGAAAACTCAATGGTATCACTTTACGGCAATCGTGATCGCCGGAATGGGCTTCTTCACCGATGCTTACGATCTTTTCTGTATTTCCCTCGTCACAAAACTGCTGGGCCGAATCTACTACCATGTCGACGGGGCGAAGAAGCCCGGAACTCTGCCTCCCAATGTGTCCGCTGCCGTCAACGGGGTCGCCCTGTGCGGCACTCTGGCGGGGCAGCTCTTCTTCGGCTGGCTCGGTGACAAACTGGGGCGGAAGAAGGTTTACGGGATTACCCTTATGCTCATGGTGATTTGCTCCATCGCCTCTGGTCTGTCCATGGGGAAGGACCCAAAAGCAGTGATGGCTACCCTCTGCTTCTTCCGCTTCTGGCTCGGGTTTGGCATCGGAGGCGACTACCCGCTTTCCGCCACAATTATGTCGGAGTACGCCAACAAGAAGACTCGCGGGGCGTTCATCGCAGCGGTCTTTGCGATGCAAGGCTTTGGAATTTTGACCGGCGGGATTTTCGGCATTGCGATCTCGGCTGCGTTCAACGCCGGGTTCCCTGCCCCGGCGTATCAGGTCGATGCGGGTGCCTCCACCATCTCCCAGGCGGACTATGTTTGGCGCATCATTCTGATGGCGGGAGCCATCCCAGCTGCGCTCACTTACTACTGGCGGATGAAGATGCCCGAAACTGCTCGGTACACGGCACTCGTCGCCAGGAACATGAAACAGGCTGCGGCGGATATGTCGAAGGTTTTGCAGGTGGACATCGAGGCAGAGCCCCAGAAAGTGGAGAACGCGGCTGTGAAGGAAGCCAATTCCTTCGGATTGTTCTCCAAGAAGTTTCTTCGCCGACATGGCCTGCACTTGCTGGGAACTGCAAGCACCTGGTTCTTACTGGACATTGCGTTCTACAGTCAAAATCTGTTCCAGAAAGACATTTTCAGCGCAGTCGGATGGATCCCTCCGGCGAAGACCATGAATGCCCTCGAGGAGGTTTATAGAATTGCAAGGGCACAGACCCTTATCGCTCTGTGCAGTACTGTCCCTGGTTACTGGTTTACGGTTGCTTTGATCGACAAAATCGGAAGGTTCGTCATCCAGCTGATGGGATTCTTCTTCATGACAGCGTTCATGTTTGCATTAGCAATTCCTTATGATCACTGGACGCACAAGGACAACAGAATTGGGTTTGTGATCATGTATTCACTGACCTTCTTCTTCGCGAACTTTGGGCCCAATGCCACAACATTTGTTGTGCCGGCGGAGATTTTCCCGGCGAGGCTGCGGTCCACTTGCCACGGGATATCGGCGGCGTCGGGGAAGGCTGGGGCGATAGTGGGTGCGTTTGGGTTCTTGTATTTGGCTCAGAATCAGGACAAGGCCAAGGCGGATGCAGGGTACCCTGCAGGAATTGGGATGAAGAACTCACTAATTGTGTTGGGAGTGATCAACTTCTTGGGCATGTTGTTCACTTTCTTGGTTCCAGAGCCCAATGGAAGATCCTTGGAGGAGATTTCAGGTGAGCAAGAGAATGACGAAGGTGGCGCGGTGGAATTGGAGGCTGCTTCTTCCCAGAACAGGACAGCCCCTGTCTTTTAAGTTTGGTTATCAAAGGCTCTATTGTTTCTTTTCTTTTTTCCGGTTTAGTAGTACCTGCCTAGTTTGTTTAAGTGTCTTCTGCATTTCTCTCTGGGTTTGAAGAATATGAGGGTAGTTTTAGGCTTTTGCTTTTGTTTTTGTTTTTATCCATTCCCTGGTGCTTTGCTGTGCAGAAAAGTAAGTGAACTGGATAATGATAAAATTTCGATATGGTGTGTATGTTCATGCCTGCAGCACTGTTGGTGCGGCCGTGAATGAATTTGTTTTGCTTCGTTTTCTAAAGAGTTTTGATCTTGTGTGCAAATTTATGGAGACTGTTGGAGATCATTATGGCTTTTATTGGTATGAATGACAGAAAAAAAGTGAAGTGATAGAAAGTCGAGAGGGATTGAAAAGAAAGTGAGAGTCAAAAGAAGCTCAAAATTTTCTTTTGGCAAACTAATTTGCATGAGGCCCTAAGTTAAAATGACATTTTGCAGTGGGAGGCATAAAATTGTGTTACATTTGTGTGGGACTCTTATACTTAGTGGATTCACAAATAGAAGAAACATATGAGTTTTGAAGTGTTCTTAAGTGGCACCAGAAGACTCGTCGACGAGTGTTTTGTACTCGTCAATGAGGAGATCCAGAGAGTAAGAAAAATTTAGAGATCTTACGATACCGAGAGCAGAAAATGGGCTTGTCGACGAATGCCCTATTTTCATTAACGAGTGTCCTTCTTGATCTTATCAACGAATCCCCTATTCTCGCTGATGAGAAGTTTTGGACTGCAAGTAGTTTTTTAAATTTTGGATTTAAACGTTGTGGTGGTTGGGTAATCGAAGAGAAACCTCTGAAAAACTGTTATATATGTCATTCTGGGCATGTATTGAGTGTGTGTGATCATTCTGAGAAGTGTATTATATATTTTGAGATTTTCATAATGAAATTCGAGTGTCATTGCTTCCATGGGCATAGGTATTGCCAAACCACGTAAATCTTATTGTTGTTGTTCTTGCTATTTATCATTTTCTGATTGTGTTTCATTTATTTGTTGTATTTATTCCACTGTACTTTATATTTATCCCATCCATATTACAACAAATTCTATCAGAATGATTTTTTTTTTATGGCATCGGGATCGTATTCTGTAAGATTTGATATCGTCAAATTTGATGAAATCAGGAACTTTGGTTTATGACAAAGGAGAGTGCAGGACATTATTGTGCAACAAAGAATGGCTAAGGCTCTACTTGATACTCAATCGGAAGAAATGGATGAGGCAACATGGGTAGATTTGAAAGCAAAGGCCGCTTCTTTAATACGCTTGTGTATGGCCTACGAAATACTCTATCAGGTGATGGAGGAGGATTCTCCAGTGGCTATATAACGAAAGTTAGAGAGCCGGTACATGTCCAAATCTCTTAATAATAAACATTTTCTTAAGAAACACTTGTATTGGCTTAAGATGGTTGGAGGATCAAAATTAGATCAACACATTAAATGCTTTTAATCAAATTATTAGTGATTTGATGAGAGTTGATGTTAAGTTTGATGAGGATGACAAAACTTTGATGTTGTTAAAATCTTTGCCCTCAACTCATACTTATGAAAATCTTATGACCACTCTTACGGGGGGAAAATAAACTCTTGATTTTGAAGAGGTAACAAGTGTTTTGCTAAATTTTCATCAAAGATTGAAAATATGTGATAAAGGAGAAGGACTTGTGGTAAAGGGTAATAACGAGAGAGGCAAAGGAAAATCCAAACATGGATCAAGTTAGAAATCCTGAAATCAATCCAAGAAGAAGAAAGAAATTGGGTGTTATAAATGTGGTAAAAAGGGGCATATGAAATTAGAGTATCCGGATTGGAAGAAGGGAAATTCTGAAAAACATGAGAATACTTTAAAATCAGTGAATGTTGTTCAAGAAGGGGGGTCATCATGTACTGATGGTGATGTTCTATCAGTTTCAATGGGGTCGGATAATCTAACAGACTCTTGGATACTTTACTCGGCATGTTCTTATCACATGACTCCGAACAAGGAGTGGTTAAGCACTTACAGGTTAGTGAATTTTGGATTAGTTCTTATGGGTAATGATGATTCTTGAAAAATCATTGGAATAGGAAATGTAAAGATAAAAATGTTTTATGGGACTATAAGGATGTTGTGTAATGTAAGACATATACCAGAGTTGAGGAAGAGTTTGATATCACTTGGAACTTTGGATTGTAATGACTTTAATTAAAATTCCAAAGGTGGAGTTTTGATGGTATGGAAAGGTAATCTGACTCTAAAGAAAGGGCAGAAACTAGATGGGAATATCTACACATTGTAGGGAACTACCGTTGTAGGTGGAGCTGCAGCTATAGATGTTGAATCAGATGAGACCCTCTTGTGGCATATGCGCCTTGGGTATATGGGGGAACACGACATGAAAGAAATACACAAAAGGAAATTATTAAAGGGCTTGAAATCATGCTAGTTGGAATTTTGCAGGATTTGTGTTCTTGGAAAACAGAACAATGCAAGGTTTAGATCAGCAATACACAAGACAAAGGGTATTAGTGATTATGTGCATTCAGATGCTTGGGGCTCGGTTAGAGTTGCATCAAAGGGTGTACATGTGTATTATACGAATTTCATTGATGATTACTCACGAAAGGTCTGAGTTTACATCATGCGTTACAAATCAAATACATTTGCCAAGTTTAAGATTTGGAAGGCTAAAGTGGAAAACCTAACAGAAGGAGAATTAAATACTTAAGGTCAGATAATGGGACCGAGTATGCTGATTCTCGGTTTATGGAGTTTTGTGCTGAACAAGGCATCAAGAGACACTTTATTGTTCATCGGACACCTCAGTAAAATGGTATGACAGAACAGATGAACGAGACTTTTTTTGAAAGGGCTCGATGTCTCAGATTAAATGCAGGGCTACCGAAGAACTTCTGGGACGAGACAATGAGTATTACTTGTTTTCTAATAAACCAATCATCAAGGGCGTCACTAAAGGGTAGAGTGGAAGAAGAGGTTTGGACGGGAAATGCAGTAAACTACTCCGGATTGATGGTATTTGGGTGTCCAGCCTGTGTTCATGTATTTAGTGAGGAGAGGTCTAAGCTTGACCCAAAGTCTCTTCGTCGCATCTTTTTGGGATATCTAGAGGGTGTGAAGGGGTATAAGCTATGGGACCCAGTGGCAAACAAGGTGGTGATCAGTAGTGATGTAGTCTTTGATGAGAAGCTATGGTGAAGCGTACTCAAGAGTGTGATGAACAAAAACAAAAGCCAAAAAGTTGGGGCAATGATGAACATGTTGTGCAAGTGGATTTGGAAGCTCAGGGCAACAGTAATGATCATGGTCCTATGGTTGCAGGGAGCTCTAGCTCGGGAAACTAGTAAGTCAACAATATTCCTATATAGAGATCTAGACACACTATCAGACCTCCACCAAGGTATGGATTTGAAGAGTTAGTATCTTATGCTTTCTTTATTAGTTGCAACGATCCAACTACATTTTAAGAGGCAGTGCCCGGCCAAGAAAAAGATAGGTGGACGAGTGCGATGATTGAGGAGATGAAATCACTATATAAGAACCAAACTTGGGATTTGTTGGAGCTTCCATATGGGAAGAGACTGATAGGTTGCAAATGGGTATATTAGAAGAAAGAGGCAATTTCAGAAAAAGAATGAGAGAAATTCAAAGCACGGTTGGTGGCAAAAGGATACTTACAGAAGAAGAGGATAGATTATGATGAGATGTTTTCTTTAGTGGTCTGATATACTTCTATCAAAGTTGTGTTGAGGTTAGTAGCCCATTATTATCTTCATTTGGAACAAATAGACGTGAAAACACAATGACTTGGAGGAGCAAATCTACATGGTACAGCCGGAGGGATTCATTGAACCGAGAAAAAAAAATTTTGTTTGCAAGTTGAAGAAATCTCTTTATGGGCTGAAACAGTTTCCAAGGCGATGGTATAAACAGTTTGATTCTTACATGATCAATATTGGCTACAAAAGGTGTGAGTATGACTGTTGCGTATATGTGAACAAGCTTGAGGATGGTTCTCTTATTTTCTTGTTATTGTACGTCGATGATATGTTAAGCTGCAAAAGATTTAACTAAGGTTAATCAATTAAAGGACCTGTTGTATAAGAAATTTGACATAAAGGATTTTGGCTTGGCCAATAAAATACTTGGGATGGAGATTCGTCATGACAGAACTGTAGAGAGATTTTGACTATCTCAAGGCGGTTATGTACAGAAGGTGTTAGAGAGGTTTAACATGGCTGATGCAAGACCGGTGTGTACACTTTTAGTGAATCATTTTAAGTTGTCTACTACAGGTTGCCCAAGTACAAATGAGGAAATTTGAGATATGTCAAAGGTCCCCTATCCTAGTGTTGTGGGGAGTTTAATGTATGTCATGGTATGTATGAGGCCAGATTTGGCTCATACGGTGAGTGTGGTAAGTAATTTTCTCTCTAATCTAGGAAGATAGCATTAGGAAGCCGTCAAATGGATACTTAGATACTTATGAGGTACATCGGGATATAACATCATGTTCAACAAGCATTAGAGTAGTCCTTCAGTTATGGGGTTTGTAGATGCTAAGTATGTTGGAGATATGGATGACAGAAGGTCTGCAACGGGATATGTGTTTACTCTTGTAGGAGGACTGGTATGTTGGAGATCCATGGTACAATCTCTGGTAGCATTATCTACAACTGAGGCGGAATATATGGCAGTTGTCGATGTTGCAAGGGAAACCTTATAGCTTGCTGACTCACTCGAAAAATAAGCAGCTTGGAAGTTATCCCAAGTATAGGAGTTATGTCGTATAATACTCAGTCCAAGTGCTAGATTGTCTCCTTAGGGAATACATTTTAATCTCAAATTTTATGTTCTCCTAATTGAAAATAGAAAATTACTGAACTCAGTTCAGATTCGGGTTTTAAAGATTGGTTGAGACTTATTTTGACAAATTAAAAGAACACGCGTTAACTAAAAACGATAACTTTAAACATGAAACTAAAACACGCAATGACAAAAATTTAACACTTAAACGATAACGAAACAGAATAAAAACACGAGTTTTAATCAAACCGACCCTAACTAAATCGAGCTTCAATTAAAAATTAAATTTTAAAAGAGAAAGACAACTAATTTAATTTCTAAAAACCAAAAAAAAAAAAATTCAATTTTTTCCTTTTTGTATTTTATTCTTTTGTTCTTTTTTTTTTCTTCAAGAACTAAATTGGACTTTAGTCAAAAAAAAAAAAAAAAAATTAACTCAAGCAATATTTAAATCTAATGCTAATTTAATTAAGAGAGAGATAAATAAATAAATAAACTTCAGTAAAAAAAATAAAATCCCTTAAACAATTATTCAAAATCTAAAATTTTCAATAAACTTTAATAAATAAAAAAAGCAATATTCAGTTGTAATAAAAAAGAAAAGGAAAGGAAAGGAAAGAAAGAGAGAAAAAAAAAGCGTTCCCGAGTCTGGTGAGGCTACACTGAAGTCGCAGGGAGCCTTGCTGCCATGGTGATCGAGGATGGTGGTTGGTTGTTGGGATCTTCAGTTGCTGTAGAGGAGGGCCTCGAGTAGCTGCTGGTATGGAGATACGATTGCAGCTGGTCTGGTGGCTGCCATGGAGAGTTTCAGAGGGCTGCCGGCTGGTAGCTGTGTTGGTTCTGTGGGGGGCTGCAGATAATGGTTCGTGGCTGGCACAGCTGGGGACTCATGGCAGCTGTGCTGGATGTTCTCAGTGGTTGCAGACGGAGAGAGTAGGGAAGAAGTAGGGAGAGGGAAAGAGAAACTAAGGGAAAGATAAGGAGGATAAGAGGAAGAGAGAGCTAAGGGGTGAGATGACTGAAAGAGAGGGAGAGAGGTCGGAGAAAGAACAGAGCAAGGGAGCAAGAGTAGGGAAGGAGAGGAGTGATAGTTAAGGGAGAGAGGGGGTGCAGGGGAACTACCCAAAAAAGAGGGAGAAGGAGAGATTTAGATAGAGAAGGGAAGGGGAGCCTTAGCGAGACCCAGCAAGCTAACGGTTCAACCCGACCCGGCCATGCATGGCCGGGTCACATCAACTTAATCCTTTCTTTTTTTTTTTTCTTTTTTTTTCTCATTTTTATTTCCGCGATCACGACCAATTTTGACCTTTTTGGAGCTCGTTTCTCTTGAAGTTAAAAACATAGAAGTTGTAGATAATCCTTTCTTCTATCTTCAAAATTTTGAATCGTCTTAATCGGAGCTTGGACAGGAAAGTTATGTGCGAATTACAAACCAGTGCTGGTTTTGGCTCCTAGGAATTTTCCTGCGATAAAAAAATGCCAAAAATTCATAAATTGCTCAATAAAACTCAAAAATTATAAATAGGGCACTTTGTTAAAATATTGAGAGTAATTAGGTATTTAATTAAAAATAGAAGCCCTAATGACCAGATTAAGATGCCTAATTACATAGTTTTAGTGCGTAATCACTGGTTTAGTCAGAGAGTTGGGGTTATAGCAAGATGGAGTAGTGCTGCATTGTGATAGTTAGAGTGTCATTTACTTGATGAAGAATTAGATATACCATGCTAGAACCAAGCACATTGATGTGAGGTTTCACAGGTTTCGAGAATTGATTGCTTCAGGTGAGCTTGTGTTGGAGAAAGTTCACACGTACGAAAATACAACGGATATTTTGAAGAAATCGGTTACTTTTGAGAAGTTAAAGCATTGCTTGGACTTACTCCATGTCTCTAATTGAGAGAAGGAGATAAACCCAACTAAGCATTTCAAGTGCAAGGTGGACTAATTAGATATTGTTGACTTTTTGAGTCCGATCTCTAGTTTTGATGCTGACGAAACACAATGATCTTATGTGTGCATCTAGCTTGTGAACATGTTTACAATATAGAACACACATGAGAGAGGATTGATGGAAGCCTGAGGGACATAATGATCATACCATTTGGCGTATTCCATGATCTGAGAAGCAAAGGAAGAAGAAGAAGATACTTATTTTAAATATAAATGCGTTTGATTTTTGTATTTTGGGTTTGTAATATTTGTATCAGCATGCATGATATGAATAAGCTCAACAAGGCCGTAGATCGACCATAGGGAACCGACTGACCTTAGGTTCGGTCGATTGACGCTAGAATTTTTCGGTAGGCTAAAAAGACTTTAGATAGACCCTAGGTCCTTGCATAAATCACTTAGGAAAAATCCCCACTATCATCTATGCAATCAGGGGTAAAAATATGGCTTAGGTTCTAAATTGAAAAAGGGATTCGGCCAATCGAACCTTGGTGTTGAAAACACATTGGTCGACTGAACATAGGAAAATTTAGAACGTTGACTTGACTTTGGGCGACCAAACCGAAATGACCTTAGTGTCCTCGGTCAACCGAACTCCTGTTAAGTACTTTTCCAACAACTCAGGTGCCCAAACATTTACGTTCAAAATACCCTCGGGCGACCAAAAGTGTATGTTGGGTAAACCGAACTTGAGACCAGGCGACTGAACCTCGAGCAGGTTGGAAAATTGCCTTGGTCAGCAGACCAAATATTTATTTTGGCACCCAAACATGAAAAACTTGCTTTTTCTCATGTATCTGTTTGGGCGACCAAACCTATGGCTCAATTGACCGAAACTCTCGGGTTGGCCAAATTTTACTACAGTAATTAGGAGTAATCGGGATTAAATTTTTAATTAAACTTTTTCAAAATACCCATTGTGTCTGTAACACCCCAACCCCGAGGGGTCTGGGATATTAACTTTTTACCATTGATTTACAGCGGAAGCAAATAAACTCAATTATTATTAAACCAGAGCGCTAATTATCCATATTACAATCATTTATTTCAAAAGAAGAAAAATTACACAAACATAAATATCTGAAACCATACTAATTTTTCTAATCAATCTTTATTTTTCTAATCCTCACCCGCATGCTTGCTAAGCCTGATTTTTGACATGTCCTTCAGAGTTATCTGAAATAAAATATGATTGGGGTGAGACGACGTTGAGTAAGTAAATAAGATCTTTATTAGTGTGTGGCCAAAATGAGGTTTTAAAGAATTTCACAAAACAATATTTAATACTATAACTTCAAGACTGCTTTTAGAATAAATATAAATTTAAAAATTTCTGCATAAAACTTTTGTCATCAATTTCAACAGTAAATTTTTATAATCATATACTATAACTACTAAATTAAACTTTTAACTGTAAAAATATTTAATGATAAACATATATATACTTTTCCTTATACGTTTTCCTTAGATCGTCATTTAAGCACTAGAATGATCATTTTCACATAAACTTACACTTTTTTTTCAAATCATCAGTAACTTTGTATACGTAATTAAATATGTATAAACATATATTATAAAAAAAAAAAACCACCCTTAGGCCTTTTTGCCGTAAGTCATGTTTACCCCCATGACTGGGTTGTGCGGTCCGAAGACTGGACTTAGCTGGCTGGCCGACCAAACTAAATCAACGTATGTAAACTTTAAGTGAGATTTTCCTTATTAAGTCGTGGTCCGGAACCAGATGTGCACTCAAGAGAAATCCACTAACATAAATAACCACTCTGTAAACAGTGTGGGTGCACTCTGATCCATATAAACTTTAAGCTGCGGTACCAAGCATCTGTAACTTTGAACTTTCGTTGCCATAAGGGGTTTTAAAATCATTTTATTATAATTTATGCAATTTAAAATAATATTGTGAAAATCTCATCTTTACTCATATTTTCATAAAAAAAATGCAACGTAGAAATAAACTCATGCCACACAATTTTTGTGTTAAAAATATATATAATTTTATTTTTGAATAGAAAAAAATGCTGAAAATTTACCCGAGAGGATCAGAACATTTCTTAACCCAAAAATAAATGCAAGTATATTAAAGATATAATTGGTATAATTAAATACGCGTAAAAATAAACTCATGAAAATTTTGTGGAACTAATTAACATAGTTGAAATTTACTTATGAAATAAATTTGGGTATGAATTTTAGATAAAAAAAAACTAACATAATCAAAATTTACTTACTTTCTTCCTTACGAACACTGTAACTATCTCTAAGAAATGAGATCGGAAAGAGTGGGTGATTGAGAACTTATTCAAAAATTCTCTCCACCACAATTTCTTTCACTCACTAATTCTTCTCTTCCTTGGAAAAATTGTTGTGAAAAATGAAGGTTGAGAGCTCCCTATTTATAGGAAAATTTTAAGGAAGAAATGAAATTTATAAAAGTGTGGGGAGATGGGTGAAATTATAATTTTTAAAAATTAAAGAATGCATAAGGGATGGGCAAGGTATGGGTTGAGTATGGGATGGGATGGAGGCCATGTGGGAGTGCTTGCCACCATTCCCATTAAATAAATTTTTAATTAATTACTTACCTAATTAATTAATCAATTAGTTAATTAATTATTTTATTATTTTATTATTTTTCTTAATCATTATTATCATTATTATTATCATTGTTATTAATTTTGAACCATTTTTAGTATTTATTTATTTTATTATTTATTTTTAAAAAAGAATTAAATTTGAATTTTGAAAACTCATGTGGGCCCCACACCACTTCGAGACCCAAACGGATCCTACGTAACTCTAATAATCCTCATATGATTTTATTAGCCCTACATAGCTTCGAGACTCGTGTAAACCTCCACACGACTTCGGGACTCATGTGGGTCCCACATAGTCTTGTGGGCCCCGCATAGGATACCTATATTATTATTATTTTATCATATATTTCTGTAAATTATGTCAATCAAAACATTATTTTATGTACTTATTTACGTGTACAAATAGTGTCTATCCTGTTTATCCTATGAAATTCCATTTTGACAAGGCCGACCTCCAGGGAGCGACTGAACTGCAATGCTCTCTAAGCACTCGCTAAGACAAGGTCTTTCTTAGGCATCAAACATGGAATCAAGGATCCTACAGAAAAACACTTCTGTATTGATATTAACTTAATAACCATTTTTATTATTTTATTATTATTGTACTTTAATTATATATATATTTTTTTGGGTCATCACAATGTCCTCAACGGTCATTTTTCTCCCAAAGTCTATAAATACCCCATCATTACTCAAAATTAAGAGTGAGATTAACATAAATTTTTTTCTCCCATTTTTACACTTTCAAGCAAAAATCTCTTACTCCCTTCATCATTTTTTTGCAAAATCATCTCGTAAGAGAACATTTGTTTAGGGCATATATTTCATATCTTTGATTTCATAAATTATTTACTCTCAATTGTTTATACATTTTTCACATCATCTTTAGAGAGTAAATCGAAGATCTCTCCCATATATTTCATTTGATAAATATCTTTGGAAGCTTACTTTGAATAGCTTGTGAATCTTGCACATTTATTGTAAGTGTTCAAAAGCTTATTTGTGCTATATTACAAAACACTTTTTGAACATTAAACCCTAAGATCTCCTGTGCTTTATCTTTTACATAAATTTTCATTTGGAGATATTTCTTTGGGTTAAGATCTTTGAAGTACTTATTGTTTACTCCAGTGTTAAATCAAAGATCATATATATATATATATATATATATATATATATATATATATATATATATATATATTTGTTTGTGAAAAATTGTTTGAAACTGAAACCTTAAGTTCTCCTTACTTCATTAGAAAAATAATTTTTGGAGAAAATTTTTATTAGGGGTTGAACCTTTGAAACAATTATCATATACATCATTTTCAAAGATTGCAAACATTGTTGACTCTATAAGTTTGATCCCATTTTAATTATGAAAAAACCAATATTTCTCACCTATGCGTTGAGTTTCTTGAACACGTTTATCTTCAACATGCACTATTGGAAGGAACTTAAGCAAGCCACACAGACTATGAAGATCAAATTTCATTTATGGCGTCTGAAGAATCGAAGGAATGAAGACCTATTTTTTTTTTTTTATTGTATTTGCATTCATTTTTAATTGGTCTATAATAGTAAATATAGGAAAATTTTTGTAATAATCTATGCATGTCATGCATGTCGGTAATTATAAGCTTATAGACCTTAGAGAGACCTTAGGTCCTTACACTAGTGCACAATATAGTCCCCATGATCACTTATAATATCAGGGGAAAAAATTGAAGTGTAAATGGACTTAATAGGAAAAAAAAAAAAATGAGAGAGGTCAGGAGACCAAACCCTTTGTGTTCAAAACATATCAGGTGCCCAAACCGTGGACAAGTCAACATGTTGCCTTGGATTCGGGTGGCCGAACATATTTGACTGCACTGTCCACGGTCGACCGAACCGCTGAGGTGACCATTCTCACCAACTCAGCCAACAGAACCTCACATTCATTTTACCCTCGGGCGACCGAACTTATGAGTTCGATTAATCGAATGATAGACTAGGTGAGCGAAACGTGGACAGAATAAAAGCCAATCGAGCCCTGATTCGAGCACCCGAACGTTCAAAACTTGCTTTTTTTAACTGAGTCTATTCGGACGACCAAACCATGTTTCAGCCACCTGAAAACTCTTGGGTTGTTTATTTTTTACTGGGGTTAAAACTAATTAGACAGGGTTAATTTTCCTGATTGGTTTTAAAACAATTCTAATAAAGACCCTTGTGTCCTAAACGATCATAATTTGGCCAACTTCTATATATAGGGCTTAATTTGTTCAAATTAGCAAGAGATTAAGAAAATCATTAGTGCAAAATCCTCTCAAACTCAAAAGCTCATTCTTGCCTATACTACTTCAAAATCTCTCCAACACTCATTCCTTTGATTAATCCTAGCTAGCATTGTAAGAGTTTCTTATTGTGCTATTGCTTAGTAAAGATTGCTTAATACTCCCATTACTTGGCTTGATTGATTGATATTAATTTTGGGGAGTTAAGGAAGGTTTATCTCACATATTTGATTGGATAAATCTAGTGTTGCTTAAGGGTCTTTGCATTGTCATTGCAGGATTCCTATAGCTATCATTTTCATGTGCAAAGGATTTTACAAGCTATAATTTTTTTCAAACAACTCTTGTGCCTATTTTATTAAAGAAAATATTTTTGAGTTGATTTGAATATTTGATTAGCATATTTGAAACCCTAATCTAGCATTGAAATTTGATATATCTAGTTTTAAAGAAATAGCTTGTTAGAACATTCTTGAGCATTTATGTGATTATATCTTGTTGAGTGTTTCTTGCACAAAAATCACATCACAGAGCTTACAATTTCCTATACTATTGATATGTGATTGATTAATTGATTACATTTGGTACATATCTGCTTGATTGAAAAGCATAATCACTGTACCCTATTTGTATTATGTAAATATTGTTGTATTCTAAGCGTGGCATGAGGGTGCGGTAACTAGCCCGGAAGTTTGTAAAGGCTGACATCAGCCCTGTGCTAATTGACCTGGTTGGTTAGGTGCGCTCCACCTGTTAAGTGAGCCCATAGTGTAATCTGTGTGCTAGTGAGCCAAGGCGGGGACGTAGGCAGGATTGGTTGAACCCCGATATCATATTCGATGTCACTTTTACATTTCATGCATTATATTCTACACTGTGCTTGATTTAGTTTCCCTGCTAAATATATTGCATATCTGATTGACACTAAATTGTATTTGGCTAAAAAATACTGAAATTGTGGTGCATGTACTGAAAATTGTTTAATATATTGTATCTGCAATTTCATATATACTTGGACTGCTCCTAGGTTGCATTATACTATTGTTAGATTAGTTTAACCTAGGAGGAAATTTTTTAAATCTCCAATTCACCCCCTCTTGGGATTGCACTAAAGTTAACAATTGGTATTAGAGCTTTGTCACTTAGACTTAAACATTATTTTGTAAAAGATCATGATGACTCTTATTAGTGTATCCCAATCGTGTGTGGGTAGGTTCTCTGCAAACCCTCCAATGTTTTCTGGTGAAAATTTTTCTGATTGGAAACTTAGAATGACTATCTTTATAAAATCATTGAGCTGGAGGACTTGGAGAGTCATTACTCAAAGGGTTATTGTGCCTATGAAAAGTGTCAATAATGTTGAAATTCCCAAATCAGAAATTGAGCTAAATGATAACAATATGCGTTTAATTTAAATAAATTTTGATGCCATGAATATTCTATTTTAAGCTTTAGATTCTAATATATTTCATGAAGTAAAGGCATGCCAAAACGCTAAAGCAATATGGGAGGAACTTGAAAAGAGATAGAGCATCTAAGCATGAAAAGTATATACTTTTATGTGACTCCACCTCAAAAGGCCATGAAGGAGAAAAGCAGTGCTTTAATGCTTTAACCAACAATGAGGTAAATTCGTCTCCTTTAGCTTTATCAAATAATCCATGTAATGATTCATGTGATAAATCTTGTGATGCATCTGATTTTGAATCATGTGATAGTTCTGATAGTAAAAGCATGCCAACTTATAAGGAATTGCAAGTTGAATATGTTAGAACTCATAAGTCTCTTGTTAAAACACTTAAATGCTATACTGTTTTGAAAAACAAGAATAAGGCATCATTGAAAGAATTTGAATAAAAAATTCTTGCTAAAAGGGAAAATGATTTTAAAATAAAAAATTTAGTAAACAAGAATGAAGAATTGGAAAAAGAGCTAAATGTCTTAAAATCTCAAATTTCAAGTGATAATAAAAAGGATCTTCTCATTTCAGAACTTGAGTATAAAGCAAACACAATGACCAATGAATTCATAAAATTACAAGGTGTTTGCAAAGGCTTGAAAGATTCAAAAACTCAAGGCCTAAAAAGAAAAATTGAGGACCAAGCCAAAATTATTCATACATTTACTAGGGGCAAAGAAAACTTAGACAAGCTTCTAGGTTCATAGAAGATGACCTTATACAAAGAAGGTATAAGTTATAATGGGATTGAAAATAAGAAAAGAAAGAGCCAATACATGGGGTACTTCGTAAGGGCATCAAAACACAATGCTAGTACCTCCTTCGGTCCATATACTCACACCACATGTTGTCTTGTGTAAAAAGGAAGGGCACATAAAATTTGATTGCCCATTTAAAAGGAAAGGTGTAGAATGCAAACGGACATGGAGAGTCAAAGTGCCACCTAGTCCTAACCCATCAAGACTCAAAGATAGAAAAATGGTATGGGTTGTAAAGAAAGGAAACTCATTAGAACTTAAGGAGGAACAAATTCCAATTGGAGTTACATAAATTCCTTTCTTAGGTTCTAGGCTTTGGGGGAATGATGTATATTGTCCTACAAAGTGGTTTGTCCCAAAAATGTCAAATCTTAGCATAGTCATTCCACCTTTTGGTACACTGAGATCATTTGAGAACCAAGCCAATCTGCAAATCCATGTATATAACCAATTTGAACTTAATGCATATATCCATTGAGTGAAATATGAAATTATTGGCTGCTCGAATAAAAATCCACTTTCAAATGGACATGGCATGTTTGTCTTGTATCTAATTTTAAATGCTTAACTCATACTTAATATGAAAATCTAATGTTAAGCATACTTTTTCCATTGCATAAGACCGAGCTTTAAGAAATAAATAATACATTAAGTATTATCTAATCCTAAACTCATCTTGGGGCTTTAAAAGCATAATAAAATTCTTAGTCATCTCTCCAGGTTTATGCACTATTGATTAGAACTCCTTATTCATTAGATGCTTATTAATAGACATCCTTCTCATAATCAAAATTAGAGTCATTGACTAAGGGATTCATGGTTTATTGGTCAATTGAAATAATCCCTTGTGCGTTAAATATAAACTTCTTTGGTTTTGATTCATACAAATATTTTCCTCCTCCATAGGAAAACTTCACCAATCGCGATCACATTTGCTAAAGTTTTCATCCTATTCCTTGGTTGTATCCTTGCTCAAAATAGTGATCATATTTAAAGGATACTTTCCAATCTCCCATGAGCTCTGTTCTATAATATTCATATACCCATAAATGCTCCTTGCCAAATTAGTTAGGACATATTTAATAATGATAATGTCTTGCTTCCTCATATACTCTTCTGAACATAATAGAAGTTTATTCCTTAAGAGTATTCAATTTTTCCTCCAAGCTCTCAAACTTCAATCAAATCATTTAGAGCTTAACATGATCAAAATAAGTTTAAAGGCTAAAACGATTGCTATAGGTCTTAGTCTAGATGATAGAACAAAATTCATAGAAACCTATGCATGAACCTTAAAATTCAAAGCCATTTGAACTTATGCCTCTCACTCATTAGGATTCATAAAGAAAAGAGGCAATGTAGGTGTTAATTCAGGTGTAATCCCAAGAGGGGGGCGGGGTGAATTGGGTATTTTAAAAATCTTTGAGTTTATTTTAACATTTAATCCCTATTTCAATATTTAACAGATTAATTGTAGGGGCTTGAAATTAATTCAAATAATTATCTCAATAAATTCTATTTTACCCAATTTAATTATCTAGTGCGTGCGAGGTTATTCAACATACACACATGCAAGAAAGGTAATGAAATGTGTTGTAGAAATTAAAAGGAGTAAAGGAAGAGAGAAGACAAATACAATTTTTACGAGGTTTAGCCAACCCTGCCTACGTCCTCGCTTTGAGCAACCCACTAAAGGATTCCACTAAATCCCTGCTTCTTTAACTAGGACGGGGCTTCCTTTACATATGCTGCTTACAAGAGGCACAACTTCCTCCTCATCTGGTTCACAACCCAAACCGTGATTACAATATAGAATTTCAAATCTTCAAAACAACTCAATATTACTTCTAACAAAGCTAGTGAGTACAATGGAAAACCTAACACATATCCATATGATAAAACTTGAAGCTCAGTATGCATGTAACGATGTAATCATTATATGAATGATATGCTTTACAAAATTTCTCTTTGATCAAATCTCCCAAAATAATTATATAAGTAAATGCTTGGAGAGTTTAGGGTTTTAGTTCAACTTACTAGATGCAAGAATACTGAATGTGATCATATCAAAAATTGTTCTTGAACATTATAAAGATCTAAGTCCTTGCTATCAAATAATTTGTAAGGTTGAATTTTTGAATAAATAGAAGGCTTTGAAAATTGCAAAGATTTGGAACACAACTTGTCACACAAATATTTCTCACAAATGTATATTGAGATCCTTTAGACTTTTCAATCAAGTAGATTTCACAATAACAAAGTATTGAGTCTTTGAATGAAAATAAGAACTTGAAGATCACCAAATATTCAATGTTTAGAAAATCCTTTCACAAATAATTTTTTATGTAACAACACAAGGATTTTTCTTTTTCAATAACAGTAATAGATGTATGAGTATGAGATATGAAAAATCTTCAAGATATCTATATATTGAATACACAAACTAATCCCTTGTTTACCAAACCTCAATCACCAAAGCTTACTATCAAGATGTGTAAATGAAATCCCTTCATTTTGGTGAGATGATTTGCCCAAACTTGATGAGTATAAGTTTGAGTGCAGACAATTGTATTGCAATATGTTCAAGTCTCTCAATATTATCCAAAAACTTGGGGCACTAGGGTTTAGAGGTTGATTATATAGGTAGTCTTAGCCTTAGCATAAGTCATGACTATTGGATCGAATTGATGAAGTGTATAACCCGTGAGTTCTCTCGCTAAAGATTAAAATTTTAAACTTCCCGCAGGTTCATATGACTGAGGTCTAGTGTTCAGACGTCTGATTTTCCTTAAAACTTTGAAAAATTGAGCTGGACACAGGGTCAGATGATCGAACTTAAGGTTCAAACTTTTGAAGTCCTTGTTTCAGATGAATGAACTGAAGGTTCATACGTCTGATGGTGTTCTGCCTGTTCTAAGTTTCAGCAATTAATTCTTCAGACAACTGAACTAATTCTTCAATATTCTAAGGAAATTCTTCAGACGTCTGAAGTAAAACTTCAGTCATCTGAAGCTGCATCTTCAGACGTCTGAGGGTAATCCTTAGTCATCTGGGCAGTCCGACTTCAGTTTTTTATATATTTTATTTTCAAAAAAACATTTTTGCTTTTTTGCTTTGCTTCTTTATAAAACATTTTTTCAGAGTTTTAAATAGAGTCTCTAAGTCAATAAAGAACCCCTAAAAGATTTTCATGAGATGCATGAGTCCTATGGTTAGTTTAGGATATATTTTGAGTTTCAAATTAAATCATATGAAATATGTACGTACATTCAGTTCTAAATACCCATTCCCATGACGATATTAAACTTACTGCTTGCATCTTCATTCTCTTACTCGTTTAGTTCCATGGATTGTGCCAAGATGTATATAGTTTAATCCTCATGACTTCCATGACTTTCTAACCTTTCGTGTATGCTAAATATTGTTCCTTTTCACAATATCAATGCACAAATCAAATACCAAGTGATTTGTCATTATCAAAACCTGATTGGACTCATAGAGTCAACAATCTCCCCCTTTTTGATGATGACAAATGCACGACCAAAAATATAAAATGGGTTACACCTAACAAGGCTCCCCCTCAAATAATGCACAATCAAATATTCAGAAATATGAAATATGCTCATACATAATTAGTTTTGCCAACTATTTTGGCTATGATCTGATATTCTTCTCCCCCTTTTGACATCAACAAAAAGGTATATAACAAAAATGTTTGGACATAACCTTATATTTTTCTCCTGCTTTAAATCACAAATTGGTTTTTTTTCTTTTTTAAATATTCAACCTTCAAATTTCAAAAATTGTTAATTCAGTTTACTTCTCCCCCTTGCTAATGAAAAAAAACTATGTTGTTGAATTAAATTGCAATGTGAACATACACCATGTGTCGAATTTCATAGACATGGATAAGAAAAAATAGTCACTAAAGTTCAAACATTAAGTGAGGATTAACATGTGTCAGTTAACATGCACTCATCATGATATGAGTTTAATACCAAATGTGAACAAATGTGGTACCAAATGAGAACAAATAAGCCAAATTTGAAGTTTTAACCAACTGTGAATATTAAGTGATGTTACTCCTCCTGAATTATGTCATCTAATATAATTCTAGGCAACTTCTCGACAATGCATCAAACCTAATTCACGTCTAATTTGGATAAACCTATCATCCGCAAGTGGTTTCGTGAATATGTCTGCCCATTGTTCATCTGTGCAGACAAACTCAAGTGTCACATCTCCTTTTTGCACATGATCACGAAGAAAATGATGTTTAATTTCTATATGTTTAGTTCGTGAATGTAATATAGGATTCTTTGAGATGTTTATTGCACTCGTATTGTCGCACCTTATAGGAATTGTATCATAGCTTAATCCAAAATCCATAAGTTGTTGCTTCATGTGTAGCGTTTGAGCACAACAACTTACAGCCGCTATGTATTCAGTTTTGGCTGTGGAAAGAGCAACTGAATTATGCTTCTTGGAAAACCAAGAGACTAAAGAATGCCCTAAGAAATGACATGTGCCACTCGTGCTCTTCCTATCCACTTTGCTACCAGTAAAATCAGCATCTGAATAACTGATAATATCAAAGGATGTATACTCAGGATACCATAATCCAAGTTCCACAGTTCCTGTCAGGTATCTAAGTATTCATTTGATAGCTAACAAATGAGACTCTTTTAGTGCAGCCTAAAATCTTGCGCACAAACATACGTTGAACATTATGTCAGGTCTACTGGCAGTCAGATATAGTAAGCTACCAATCATTCCATGATAGAGCTTGACATCTACTGGTATACCTTGTTCATCTTTGTCTAATTTCAAATAAGAGCTCATAGGTGTTCCTGTTATTTTCCCATCTTCCATAGTAAACTTTTTGAGTAGATCTCTAATGTACTTTGATTGGTTTATAAAAATTCTTTGTTTCACTTGTTTTATCTGAAGTCTTAGGAAGAAATTTAGTTCACCCATCATGCTCATCTCAAATTCATTTTTCATAGTGCTTGCAAACTCATTGCATAAGTCTTTATTTATTGCTCCAAATATGATATCATCTACGTATACTTGGACTAGGAGCATGTCATCTTTCTTAGACTTTATGAAAAGAGTTGTATCTATCCTCCCTCTGATAAATCCATTATCTAGTAAAAAACCGCTTAGCCTTTCATACCAAGCTCTAGGAGCTTGCTATAAACCATACAAGGCATTAGTTAGTCTATAAACGTGATTTGGATTCTTATGGTTTTCAAAACCTGGGAGTTGTTCTACATAAACTTCTTCATTTATGTAGCCATTTAAAAATGCGCTTTTGGCATCCATTTGATATAGCTTGAAATCGTTAAAAACATCATAGGCTAAAAGCATTCGAATGACATTCATTCAAACTACAAGTGTAAAGGTTTCTTCAAAATCTATTACTTCTTCCTAGTTATATCCCTGAGCTACTAGTCTTGCCTTATTTCTAACAACTATCCCATGTTCATCTTTCTTGTTCTTATATATCCATTTTGTTCCAATAATTGTCTTATCCTCAGGTCTAGGAACTAATGTCCATACTTTATTTCTCTCAAATTGGTTTAACTCTTCTTGCATGGACATCACCCAAGATTCATTCTCAATTGCTTCACTCACATTCCTAAGTTCTTCTTGGGACAAAAAGGCAAAATGACTAATCATATTCCTAAGTGAGGATCGAGTGGCTACCACATAATGGTTCACCTATTATTTGATCAATGGGACGACTCTTTATGTACTTCCATTCTCTAGGTAGTTTATTATCCTCATTTTAAATTTGATTAGTTCCTTAATTTCATTTCTCTTTTCTGAATCATTTTCAATAGACAGTTTTTCAAATTCTTTTAGAGAAGGGATTTGACTCATCGAATACTACATGAATGGATTCTATAACAGTTAATGTTTGTTTATTATAAACTCTGTAGGCTTTACTATCAAAGGCATACCCTAGGAAGATACCTTCATTTGATTTCACATCAAACTTTCCTAAATGTTCATTGTCTCTAAGCACAAAGCATTTACAGCCAAAGACATGAAAATATGATATGTTTGGTCTATAGCCATTTCATAATTCATAAGGAGTCTTATTTAGAGATGGTCTAATCAAAACTCTATTTAGAACATAACATGCGGTATTTACTTAGCCTAGAAGTACTTAGGTAGTTTATGTTCATTAAGCATAGTTTTAGCCATTTCTTGTATGGACCTATTCTTTCTTTTAACTACACCATTCTGTTGTGGTGTTCTAGGAGCCAAAAAATTATAAGCTATTCCTAATGAATTTCAGTAGTCTTCCATGCCTTGATGTTTAAATTCTATACCCCCATCACTTTGGATTTTAGTGACAGTATACCCCTTTTCATTTTGAATATTCTTACACAGTTTAATGAATTATTCACATGCTTCATCGTTGTGACCTAAAAATAATACTTATGTATATCTTGAATAATCATCAACTATGACGAATGTGTATTATTTTCCTCCTAAACTCTGAGTTGGGTTTGGACCAAATAAATCTAAGTGTAGCATTTGAAGTGACCTAGTAGTAGAGATTACTTTCTTCTTCTTAAAGCTAGCTCTTGCTTGTTTTCCTAGTTGGCATGCATCACATATTTTATCTTTCACGAATTTAGTCTTAGGCAATCCCTTACCTAATTCTTCCTTAACAAGTTTAGATATTAGGTCCATGTTTGCATGTCCTAGTCTCCTATGCCAAATCCAACTAATCTCATTTATAGCAGAAAAACAAGTAACATGTTGAAAAGCAAGATTGTCAAGACTATTGGTGTAGACATTTTCATAACGATCAGCAGTAAACAATATTTTGTTTTCAAATTTGTTCTCTACGGTGCATTTGTCATGTTCAAATGAGACTTTATAACCATTATCACATAGTTGACTTACACTCAATAAGTTATGTTTCAATCCATCAACTAATAACACGTTATCAATGACAAGTGAAGGTTCCTTACCAACCTTACCAACTCCAATGATTTTACCTTTAGAGTTATCCCCAAATGTAATGAATCCTTCATCTTTGGATATGATAGATGCGAATTTAGCTTTATCTCTTGTCATATATCGCAAGCATCCACTATCCATACACCACTTGTCCTTCGAGGAGGACAATCTCAAGCAATTCTGCAGGACATAATCAGATAACTACTTTTGGTATCAAGATTTTCTTGGGTCCATGGGGATTAGTACTAGATTCTTCTTTGATTTTCCAGACTTTCTTAATTTTGACATCTTTATTTTTGAAAGGACAGTCAAATTTTATGTGACCCAACCTCTTACATATCAAACATGTAATATTTCTATGATAGTCTTTAGTTGGAACATACGATTTTGACTCTTTTAAGAAATATGTCATGTAGAGATGTTTTTGTTTTAGATTCTCCTTCCCATTAAAACCAAGACCTTCCTTCTCTGGGGAATTTCTTTGAGCTCCTAGGAGTTTTTCAAAATTATTTTGACCTTCTGTAAATTTACATATAATCTTAGATTTATCTTTCAAATTCTTTTCTAACTCATCAATTTTCAAATCCTCGTCTTTCATGAGAGATGCATGAGATTCATTTTGAATTTCAACTAACTTTGAAAATTCTTTCAATTTTAATTTCAAACCATAATTTTTCTTATTCGTTTTCTCAAGCATTTTAAGGGTATACAAATATTCCTGATACAATTCATCATAAGAGAGCATGTTATTTCCATTTTCTAAATCACTTGAATAATAAGATGAAGCAGAACAAAAAGATTGTACCTCGTGGTCATTGTGAGCCATCAGACATAGATTCGCAATCTCGTCTTCACAGGAGTCTTCTTCTTCTTCTTCTTCTTCTTCTTCTTCTTCTTCTTCTTCTTTTTTCAGATGGGGACAATCTGGCTTGATATGTCAAAATTCTCTATAGTTATAACACATGGGAGGATCATCCTTTTGCCTCCTTCTACTTGACTCTCCCTTTTCTGTTTTTGACCCATTGAATTTTATGGTGTATTTCTTGTTCTTTCTCATGAACTTTCCAAATTTCTTAGTGATAAGTGCCATGTTTTCATCCGATTCTGAATCACTTCCCTCACTAGAGCAGTGAGATGATGCCTTAAGTGTTGTAGCTTTCTTGGCTTTGATTTTCTCATTCTTCCTCTCATTTATTGCAAGCTCATAAGTGATGAGCGATCCAATTAGTTCATCAACAGACATCTCCTTTAGATTTCTCCCTTCTGTTATTGCAGTAGCTTTAGCTTCCCAAACTGGAGGTAGTCCTCTAAGTATCTTCCTAATCAACTCATAAGTAAGGTAAGATTTACCAAGAGCATTTAAAGAATTCGTGATGTATGTGAATCTAGTATACATAGATTGAATAGATTCATCAGTAGTCATTTTAAATGCCTCGTATTCACTAGTAAGCATGTCTATCCTACTATCTTTTACTTTCTTAGTTCCTTCATATGTAAATTCTAATTTTTCCCAAATCTCTTTAGCAGTGTTACAAGCCATCACCTTATTAAACTCATTTACATCTAGTGCACAAAATAATAAGTTCATTGTAGTAGCATTTATTTGCACAGATTTCTAATTTTTTTAGTATACTCATCTTTAGTTTTGGGTAAATTTACCTTATCAACAACTTTCATAGGGACATGGTTTCCCTTGGAAACAATTTTCCACACTTTCCAATCCACATTTAAAAGACACATACTCATTCTTCTTTTCCAGTAGGTGTAATTTACACCGCAAAAAATAGGTGGTCTAGTGGACGAGTGTCCCTCACCGAATCGAGTTACATCGATGTGTGCCACGTGATCTTTTGACAAAAATGACGGTTAAGTCTATGTAAACCCGCTCTGATACCAAATGTTAATTCTGGTGTAATCCCAAGTGGGGGGGTGAATTGGGTATTTTAAAAATCTTTGACTTTATTTTACCACTTAATCCCTATTTCAATATTTAATAGATTAATTGCAGGGGCTTGAAGTTAATTCAAATAATTATCTCAGTAAATTTTATTTACCCAATTTAATTATCTAGTGCATGTGAGGTTATTCAACATACACACATGCAAGAAAGGTAATGAAATGCGTTGCAGAAATTAAAATGAGTAAAGGAAAAGAGAAGCTAAACACAATTTTTGCGAGGTTTAGCCAACTCGGCTTACATCCTCTCCTTGAGCAATCCACTTAGGGATTCCACTAAATCCTTGCTCCTTTAACCGGGACGAAGCTTCCCTTACATCCATTGCTTACAAGAGGCAAACCTTCCTCCTCACTCAGTTCACAAACCGAACCGTGATTACAATATAGAATTTCAAATTTGCAAAACAACTCATTTTTTGCTTTTAACAACGCTAGTGAGTACATTGGAAAAGCTGACACATATCCATATGATAAAACTTGAAGCTCAGTATGCATGTAACGATGTAATCGTTATATGAA
Organism: Malania oleifera; assembly: GCF_029873635.1. Lineage (NCBI taxonomy): Eukaryota > Viridiplantae > Streptophyta > Magnoliopsida > Santalales > Ximeniaceae > Malania > Malania oleifera. The sequence goes on along the minus strand of NC_080421.1, from coordinate 36,916,520 downwards.
TGATGTGCTTCACAAAATTTCTGTTTGATCAAATCTCCCAAAATAATTATATAAGTAAATGCTTTGGAGAGTTTAGGGTTTTAGTTCAACTTATTAGATGGAAGAATACCGAATGTGATCTTATCAAAAATTGGTCTTGAATATTATGAAGATCTAACTCCTTGCTATCAAATAATTTGTAAGGTTGAATCTTTGAATAAATAAAAGGCTTTGAAAATTGCAAAGATTTGAAACACAACTTGTCACACAAATATTTCTCACAAATATATATTGAGAACCTTTAGACTTTTCAATCAAGTAGATTTCGCAATAACAAAGTATTGGGTCTTTGAATGAAAATAAGAACTCGAAGATCACCAAATATTCAATGTTTAGAAAATCCTTTCATAAATAAATTTTTATGTAACAACCCAAGGATTTTTCTTTTTCAATAACAGTAATAGATGTATGAGTATGAGATATGAAAAATCTTCAAGATATCTATATATTGAATACACAAACTAATTCCTTGTTTACCAAACCTCAATCACCAAAGCTTTCTATCAAGATGTGTAAATGAAATCCCTTCGTTTTGGAGAGGTGATTTGCCCAAACTTGATGACTATAAGTTGGAGTATAGGCAATCGTATTGCAATATGCTCAAGTCTCTCAATATTGTCCAAAAACTTGGGGCACTAGGATTTAGAGGTTGATTATATAGGTAATCTTGGCCTTATGATAAGTCCTGACCATTGGATCAAATTGATCAAGTGTATAACCCACGCGTTCTCTCGCTAAAGATTAAAATTTTAAACTTCCCGTAGGTTTAGATGACTGAGGTCTAGGGTTCAGACATCTATGTTCCTTAAAGCTTTGAAAAATTGAACTGGACATAGGGTCAAACGACCAAACTTAAGGTTTAGACATCTGAAGGTGTTCTGCATGTTTTGAGTTTTAGTAATTAATTTCTTCAGAGGACTGAATTAATTCTTTAGTTTTTTGAGGAAATTCTTCAGACGTTTGATGTAAAACTTCAGTCATCTGAAGTTGCATCTTTAGACGTCTGAGGGTAATCCTCAATCATTTGGACAGTTTCAACTTTAGTTTTTTTTTTAATTCTTTTTTCAAAAAAAATATTTTTGCTTTCTTGCTTTGCTTCTTCATAAAACATTTTCTAGGGTTTTAAATAGAGTCTCTAAGCCAATGAAGAACCCCTAAAAGATTTTCATGAGATGCATGAGTCCTAAGGTCAGTCTTGGGTATATTTTGAGTTTCGAATTAAATTATATGAAATATGTAAGTACATTCAATTCTAAATACCCATTCCCATGATGATCTTGAACTTGCCACTTGCATCTTCATTCTTTTACTCATTTAGTTCCATGAATTGTGCCAAGATGTATATACTTTAGTCCTCATGACTTCCATGGCTTTCTAACCTTCCGTGCATGCTAAATATTGTTCCTATTCACAATCTCAATGCACAGATCAAATACCAAGTGAGTTGTCATTATCAAAACAGGATTGGACTCGTAGAGTCAACTGTATGCTTAGTTTATTTAAAGAAATACTTATTGTGACTTTTTAGTCCTCTAAGCCAAAACATGATAAGCCAAGATTAAATCACGAAAGTTTAAAACACTTGGCTAAGTAATTAGAAAATAAGAAAAGACATAAAATAATTAAGTGATTAACTAGGGGGAGCATTACACTTTCATGACTACTAAATTAAAATGCTCTTATAATCATATAGTTTACATGCCTTAATGAATAACAATACTGCACTGAACTCAATTCTATCCTCCTTTCTTTACAATTTATATTTTTTGATGGATAGATTATATTTATGAATTGATAATTACTACCTAATTGCATGCTTAGTCTAGAATGCATCGTGCATGACGGATGCAGTAGATGTGTATTGTGTGCTGGTAGTTGAAATAGGTTCTTGCATGCTCAAATTGAATTATTTTGAATTAATTGCTTGAATCTATCAAGTTCTGGTGTATGAAAATTTGGGAAATGTTAAATTTACAGACGACATGCTACTGAAATTTCGACAAAAATTTTCCTAACCTAAAACCTTGTGTTAAAGATGATTATGATAATATAAACGTTAAAATATTTTTGAAAGGATAAGTCAAAACTAATTGAAAATTAAATTTCATCCTTGCATAATCATCAAGTAGTTAGGGGAGTTGAGCTCCATATCCTTATAGAAAGTGCTTAAAGGACTCATATGCATCTTACAGATTTATTTCTTGTATATTGAGGCTCTTTTGTAACCCTAAACATAATATCCAACTTTTATGGCTTTATATTTAAATATGAATTGTTCTTGGTTATGTACTATATAGTACGCCTTAATATCTATTTATGATGCATTTGTGGCCTTTTGGGTTGACTATACTAATCAGGTGAAGAATATATATATACATTCAGTATACTTGGTCCAAGGAATCTAAAAATAATTGCTTATACTGCTTAGCAAATTTATTTTTAGCTAGTATATGTAGTTCATCTCATTTTGGCCATATCTTCAAATTGTTAGGGGGAGCAACTTAACTTAAAATTCTCCGGCTCTAAAATTCCTTAACAGTTCTAGCACTTTTATTCATACTCTTAATGTATATATTGAGTTGTGTGCTTCATACTGATCATGAATGTTGGATGCATTTGAATCACAGCATGCACTGTTTTGGCCTTTAAAGAATATCTTGCATGAATTGATAATGAGCTATTATTGTAATCATTCAGGTCTTTGATTTATTTTTGGGACTTACTCTATTTTCAAACGGCATGCCGCCGAAATTTCAAAAAATATTTTCCCAAAATTGAATCTTATATCTGAATGTTTGTGTTTACTTTCCTACCTTAACCCCTTCTTACTGATGTAAAAAAGGGGGAGAAGTGTCTAATGCAAAATTGGGAAAGTTAAATGTATCTCAGTTCATATTATCACTTCATACTATTTGAGCTTTAATTGATAATTAAAATTGAATGCATAATTTGTGTATGTTTGTCTTCATTAAAATGCCTGCACTTAAAATTCAAATTCAATGCATACACTTAGGGGGAGCCTATTTGGCTTTGCTAACTTTTGCAAGTTGTTTTGTCATCATCAAAAAAGGAGAGATTGTTGACTTTACACACATTAAAAAACACATGCGTCTTGTAGACATCGTATGTTGATTTCGTCTCGACAAAGACCTTAAACTGGTTTTTCCCCGGATTGGTCAATGTTTGATTGGTCCACCCTCCCAAATCGGTTGGCACCGATTTTCTTCATTTTATCTATTTAGTGTCTTTCTAATATTTGAAAAGTTCACAAAAATACATAAAAATGTTAGAAAAATGACAATTTTTTTTTTAGAAAATTCCAAAAATATTTTCAAACTTTTACTTCCATGGTTTTTGTCTTAATTTTATTTTTGTTATTTTGAAGTTTGGGAAAAATATTGAAAATCACAAAAATGTTTTCACACTTAGAAAAAATCACAAAAATGTTTGTTAGGCCTAGAAAATCGTTTTCATCCCGAAAAATTCCAAAAACCTCCCAGAATAGCATTTTCCTACTTGGAAAAACCTACAGATTTTAAAACCCCTGGGAGCGTATTTTGTACCCTATTTTCTCGATTTTCCATCCTGATGATTGCAATAAAGGGCATGAAGCCTTCGCAGTATTGGATTGCCCCAGTTATGAGGGAATACCCATACAGTATCTATTTTGTACATTTTATTTGATTTTTAGAAGGGAGTAATTTTGAAAGGTTTATTAAATTTGTTTTGGGATAATCTTCTATTAATTTGGTACCGTTCATAAGAACAGGCACATAGGGGGTGCTAATACCTTCCCCTCGTGTAACTGTACTCCCGAGCCTGACTCTGGTAATACAGACTGATTCTACCCCTAATGGGGTAGCAGTCGAGTGTTCTAACCACACTCCAAAAGGTTAGTGGTGACTCCATCACACATTGTTTTTCCACCAAAGTACTTTTTCAAAATTCACATCCATTTTTCTCAGTTCGCAACCGCACCCACATTTTTCAAAGTAGTCTCTAGTAGGGTCCGGGACGTCACGATAGCTTGGCGACTCTGCTAGGGACACTTGAGAGTCGAGCCAGTAATTAATTGAGAATTATATCGATCTCAAATCTAAATAAGCCTTCTTAATTACTCCCTTTTAGTTTTGTACAAATTGATAACTTGATTGCATATATGTGAATAATTGTGTGTATAAGATTAATTGTAAATGCTTTTCTTGCTTTGGTACTTAGATAAGCATGTGATTAGTTCTGTATGTTCTAGATAAGCATGTGATTTGTTGTGAATATCTTGAATAAGCATGATGCTTTGTTTCCTCTGCTGTTTTGTTAAGCATGAATATTGTGTTCAAAAAAGTGTGTGAATAAATGTGGGGTAGAGGGTGTAGGTTGGAACTGATGAACTCACACACTCTCACAGCTCTATACCCAGGCTTTTCCTCTTAGGATTAGGTATGGGTATAATAGAGTTTGTCCCTTCGTAGCTAAAGCTTGATGGTACCCATGAACTACTCTGCTCAGTGCGAACTTTGTCCGGACCTCTGTAAGGGAGGATGAAGTTTCAATCTGAGAACCTATTGTCAATAAGGATTAGAGCTTAACTACACATGATTGACCATAATCCCTTGATTAGGATAGAGACTCATAGAACTCTGTGTATATCCAGACTTACCTCGGGGTTGGGATAGGAGCCTAATCCTTCTCCACATGACTTGATCCGATCTTTTGTGTATATTTTTTGCCATGTCATATATGCTGCTCCCATCTCTTTGATTAATTATAGTTAATTGTGAATATTTTATTTCCATTACTGTTTGAATGAGCATGAGTGATTAATTATAAATACTTTGTTCCCATTTTTTTTTTGAATAAACATGTGGATGAATGTGGGGTAGAGGGTGTAGGATGAAAATGATGAACTCACACACTTTCACGACTCTATACCCGGGCTTTCCTTTTTAGGATTAGATAGGAGTGTAATTGTGGCAGTCCCCATGTGGCGAGGCCTATGGGGACCCGTGAACCACTCTGCTTAGTGCGAGCTTTGTCCGGACCTCTGTGAGGGAGGATGAAGTTTCAATCTGGGAACCTGTTGTCAATAAGGATTAGAGCCTAACCACACATGATTGTCCATAATCCCTTGTTAGGGTAGAGCCTCAGAGAACCCTATGTACATACCTTCCCTTGGGTTGGGATAGAAGTCACATCCTTTTCCACGAGTTGTAATCCATGACTGTTGTATATATGTTTTGAAATGCTTTGTGTTGTACATCATGCATCCATGTCAGACATCCATATCACTTGGCCAATGTTTCGAGAAAAGCCTAATTTACTTAAAAGTTAAATTTTATCTCTTAAAGTACCCTACCCATGGGAAAATGGATCATTTATGGGATCATTAGGGTTTTTTCGAAGTCTTGGCCAAATGATTGTTTAGGTTCCATTACATGCATGCATGCATGTTCTTCTCCAATGGGCGGGTAATCACTTTCCGACTTCTTGTTAGGCCAAATTAAAATCCAGAATTCCAACATTGAGCCCACCTCTACTCACCCCTACAATACCAGGAGTAAAGTAAAGATCATGGCAAAACAATTGGAAGGCAAAGTCCTGAGAATTGAACAGTGGCAAGAAGAGCTAAATAGTAAGATGAATAAGTTTTTGGACCTAATGATAAGTAAGGGTAAAATTGTGCAAACACAAGATGATGAGGAACTGGACCCCGCATACCCTCCGGGATTCACCTCGGTACACGAGCAAACCTCGACACAACCTTCGATCACTGTAGAGAACCCCCCACCAAACGGTGCTTCATTCCTATCGCACCAACACTAGGAGTCCCAGCAGTCGAAATACCCCCAATAATGATGACAGATGTGGGGGAAAATAGAATCACAACTGAGCATCGCTACGACATACTTGAAGATCGGTTAAAGGCCATTGAAGGGTCTAATTCATTTGGTATCGTTGATCCTATAGATCTTTGCTTGGTGCCGAACATCACTCTACCGCCAAAATTCAAGATGCTAGACTTTGTAAAGTACGTCAGAAATCGGTGTCCTCGAGCCCACTTACTGATGTACTGCCAAGCGATCATAGCGTACTCAGATGACGAAAAGCTAATGATGCACTGCTTTCAAAGAAGTTTGACCGGGTTTTCTATCCGTTGGTACATTCAGCAAGATAAGGCTCGGGTCCAAACTTGGAAGGACTTGGCCAACGCCTTTGTCACTCACTATCGCCATGTGACAGAGATGACACCTGACCGAATGACTTTACAAGAAATGGAGAAGAAATCCACTGAAACGTTCAGAGAGTATGCTTACAAGTGGAGGGATATGGCGATCCAGGTGGATCCCCCGATAAGTAACCGAGAGGCCATTTCTTTGTTGTTGAGTACACTAAGAGACCCCTACCGCATGCACCTTTGGGGAGCAACTCCTGATGATTTTATGGATATTGTGGCTACAGGAGCGAGAATTGAGGTTGACATCAAGGCAAGTCTAGTCAGGGCTGGTGGGAATGAGGCTGGTTCGACCGAGAAATGGATAGGTAAGAAAAAAGATGAGGAAGCTTATATGGTTCAAGGACATTATTACCAGGGAAGTGGAAATCATTGTCCTAAAATGAATTTTGGTTTCAAACCCGCCGTTAATTAGATTGCGCAAACAGGCATGAGGCCTCAAATGGTTCCTCTCGAGCCTAGGCCCACATGGTCGATTAACCAAGCATAAGAAAGGGACGTCCAAATAAATGTTAGGAAGATTGACCATATTCCGATAGCATATTTATATTTATTCACTCAACTAAGGGAACGAAACATGCTTACAACCATTCCGGGGACTCCTATCTCACCCCCTTTTTCAGGTTGGTACGACCTGGATTTCTGATGCATTTATCATGCCAATACTCTTGGGCACTCCATTAAGCACTGTTGGGCATTCAAAAACAAGGTGCAAACCTTGAGGAATGCGGGGTGGTTACATTTTGATGATAGGCAGTTTGGAATTCAGAGCGATCCTTTACCTGACTACGAGGAAGGCAACAACAACTAAGGGTCTGGAAGCCGCGAAAGGGTAGAGAAACTCGCCGATGATAGAGCAAATTGACTTGTTTTTCGATCACTAGAATAGAAAACCTTTTGCTATTTGACTTACTTCATGTCATGCTTTTTTTTTTTTTTATTTTGGTTTTTCCTTGTAATCCTTTAACAATTCCATTCAATGAAGTTATGCATTCTCATTATGAGTTCAAGTGCCAAGATTTTGTTTGCTCATGTTTTTGTGCTAAGATTAGGAAAAAAAATAACCAGTATCCATGAGCTGTGAAAATGATGAAAACTCAAGTTGGGAAAGGGAGGATGAAAAGATGAAACAATTTCCCTCACCCAATGGATTTGCGCGTCAAAAAGCATGAAATAGTGTTGTTTGTTCCATAAGTTTATGATGTTCACCACTCTTATTTCGATCAAATGACAAATGGATATTCTTGGCCAACCAGTTCTCCCACAAAGAAACCAAGCATTGATTTATCACTTGCTCCACAGTTTGAGCCCGAATGTCAAACCATTTCTTCTAAAAAGTCATTTTTCAAAATTAAACCGGGTTTAGGGTTTCAGGTGTTTGAAAAATTATATGAGGCAAAAATTAGCTACTTAAAATGATGACAGGCCGTCTTTATGCTACCAAAAAAAGAAGATCTAAAAATCCCTTGCTAGCCCTGTTGAGTTTGAAATATTCAATTCTTGACTTAACTCGTCGAAAGATCACACCCTAGACTAGGGCAATTTTAAAAGGTTCAGTCCCAAATGGAGATCAAATGAGAATAAAGTTAAAACCCTTCCAAGAACGAAAAGCAAAAAGAAGAAGATGCAGAAAAAGAAAGAAAGAGGAAGAAAGGAATTAAAGAACATACACCACATGTGATCCTTGACCAATGTTTACCTTTGATAATATCAACAAAATATGAGCCTTACCACACCTTTTTCTTCTATAACCTTTATCCTTAAGCCTACATTACAGTGCAAACAAAGTCCTAACCAAATTAGTACGCATTTGTCATCTCAAATGAATTGTCATACTCAATGTTGAGTCTGAACTATGTAATGACCTGATCCCGAATGGGTACGTAGGCAGCTTCTTCAAAAGGACAAGTTCGGTCAATACCTTGCAAGTATCGCACCACAAACTAGGGTAAAAGATATCATTTTGGGGAAGGGAATTTTGAGCCTTAGTTTCCTTTTTTTTTTTTGAGAACTCGTATCCTGAGGCCTACGTTTTGTCTTGAGTCCTAAAGTCCATATCGAGATCAAAATAGAGGTAAAAGCTTCATTAAGCTATGGGCAACGACTAGAAAAAGGAAGTATCAATGGTTCCCCATCAAAAGAGAAAAAGGGAATATTTACTTTAGCAAAATTGGGGCAATCAATAAAGGAAGAAAGCCAGTCATCTAGGCTAAAAGACCAGCATCAATATCACATGACTTTCAAATATTGGTATAAACTTTTTCTCTTGGGCATCAACGTAGTAAATAATCTATCTTGTGCATATTCCATTTTGAATCTGAAAATTGATGTCCAAAATGCATGATTTCTCATCCACAAAAACCTATTCCATCCTTCAAAAGCTCCAAAAGATGATCAGACAACCAAAGAAGTATCCCGCAAAGCTCGCTGATTTACTAGGAGCTAGTTCAGAAATTTGCTTACTCAAGCAGGATTTGAAGAGAGAGGTAGGAATAGTTACAGATGCATGTAAATGGGGCAAAATTTCATGAGGAGTTTCATCATAGTCAACTTTGGTGCCTTTGCGTCAGAATAGGAGTCGGTGGATGAAAGCTTGGTCATGATCAGGGGCAACTGGGGCAAATTTTGAATTGAGCCTTACTATAGTCAGTCTTGGTATCTTCACATCAGGGTGGAAGTTGAAAGAATGTAACTGGGGCAAATGGTGGGTCAAATCTTCGACAAACCAATTCAAGGACCCTTATTTTGGATTGGAATTTAAAGTGACCAAAGTAAGAGTTGTGACTGTTGATTATCGACGCATTGGAAGAATAAAGTTCATGCTTCAACATGCATTTCATGCATTGCATAAAGTAAATATACACTACATACACATTGTATCGTTTAACATGCATATGTCCTCGCATTCTAGATCACCGTTGGCAACATGCATACATATAGTAATAGAATACCATACATCCATCCTATTGAATAGGATTTTTAAAATAATTCTTTTGCATCCTTGTTTGAGTCATCCTTGTCTTGGGAATACTTGAAACTAGGGCAACTGACCCTAGGCACAGAATGACATACCTTGAAATTGGGGCAATTGACCCCAGGCACAGAATGACATGCCTTGAAACTGGGGCAATTGACCCCAGACACAGAATGACATGCTTTGAAACACCACTTTGAGATGAGGGCATAGGTCTTCGAACCCCAAAATATGCCTTCAATATTCAAATGATATTTTCTAGAATTCTCTTCATTTTCTATAGTGCTCGGGTTCATCCCAGTACGAGTTATCATTTGCTATAGTACTCAGGTTCATCCTGGTACGAGTCATCATTTTCTATAGTATTCAGGTTCGTCCTGGTATGAGTTGTCATTTGCTATAGAACTTGGGTTTATCTTGGTACAAGTTATCATTTTCTATTGTATTCGGGTTCGTCCCGGTACGAATTTGTCATTTGCTATAGCACTTGGGTTCATCCTAGTGCAAGTTATCATTTGTTATAGTATTCAGGTTCATCCCGGCATGAGTTGTCATTTGCTATAATACTCGGGTTCATCCCAGTACAAATTGTCATTTGCTATAGAACTCAGGTTTGTCCTGTTACACGTTGTCATTTGCTACAGTACTCAAGTCCATCCTAGTACGAGTTGACATTTGCAATAGTACTTGGGTTTGTCCTAGTACGAGTTGTCATTTGCTATAGTACTTAGGTTTGTCCTAGTACGAGTTGTCATTTGCTATAGTACTTGGGTTCATCCCAGTACGAGTTGTCATTTGCTATAGTACTCAGGTTCGTCCTGGTACGAGTTTGTCATTTGTTATAGTACTCAGGTTCGTCCCAGTATGAGTTATCATTTGCTATAGTACTCAGGTTCGTCCTGGTACAAGTTGTCATTTGCTATAGCACTTGGGTTCATTCCGGTGCAAGCTGTCATTTGCTTGGGTTCATTCCGATGTAAGTTGTCATTTGCTATAGCACTTGGGTTCATCCCAGGGCAAGTTGTCATTTTCTATAGTACTCGGGTTCGTCCCAGTACGAGTTGTCATTTGCTATAGTACTCAGGTTCGTACTGGTACAAGTTGTCATTTGCTATAGCACTTGGGTTCATTCCGATGCAAGTTGTCATTTGCTATAGCATTTGGGTTCATCCCAGTGCAAGTTGTCATTTGCCATAGTACTCGGGTTCGTCACAGTATGAGTTTTCATTTGCTATAGTACTCAGGGTCGTTCTGCTACAAGTTGTCATTAATTATAGAACTCGAACTCTCAAAAGTTCAGGATGCCATGGAATCTACCCAAACCAACATTCCCGACAAAATAGCCTTGTTTTCAAAAAAAAAAAATCCCCTAATGATCAATTTGCTCTAGCTTGGTAAAAATTGGTGTCTTTTATCTTTATAGTCATGTTACTTTAAAATAACAGAGGAGCAGTCTCCACTGTTATTTTGAGCAACAGTGCTTATAAAGAGGGGCAACTGTGGACTCCCTAATTTTTACCAGGCCTTTCTTAAAAGGATCTTGTGAAATAAAACTGATTATTAAGCCTGACCAAATCTTAGCCATTCTATTTTTAAGTAGTATCCCAGCTTCCAAGTGAGTCTTTCTCAAGAGTCCAAGTCCCACGTAGAGTCCTGGTCATCTCAAAATAAATTTCAAGAGTCGGCCTGATATTTTAAAAAATATTTGAGTTCCTTTTCCAAATGTCAATCATTTTTAAATCAAGCCTTTTTAACTCCAAGATCAATTTCATCTTCAAAAATAAGAATTTTAGTTTCAAAATTGACTCTCCAATTTTCATTTTAAGTCGAGGATAAGCTTCGAGCCACTTTGACTTTTTTAGTTTTAAACCCAATTTTTATCCAAGTGTAGGTTCTTTTTAATTTTAGATAGGGTCCAATGATTTGCAAATAAAGTGATATTTTCAAAAAATTCTTTTAACCATGGTTCGGATTTCAGAATTTAATATGGTTTTTATTGAAAATCAAGTTTTCATTTTAAATGGGATAGGTATTTCAAGCTTCAAAAACCCTAACTTCTGTGCTTAGGACTTAAAGTTATTTTATTACAAAGCGTCTTTTAGACAAATTGGTCAATAGAAGGTCAAAATTGAAGTGCATGTGTCATAGTCTTATTAATTGAAAAGAGGGAGGGGCACGTGTAAGTGATGGTACATATACAGGCCAGGCTGAAAATAAACAATGGAAAATTACATATGAAAAAGTGAAAAGTGCGAAATAAGATGTACAAGTTAATCTTGCAGGAGAGTTCCCGGGGGTACATACATGATATATTAGCAAAAAAAGAAAGCTAAAAAAGAAATATACATATATATATATATATATAAATACAAAATAAAAATAAAAATGCTCAAAGAATATGCCATGCCCTCCAATGCCCTTTTGCCACTTGGACTTTCTACTTTCACCTACGCACAGAAGGGAGAGTTGATATAGTTAGCTAGCAGCTGAAATCCAAAAAAAAAAAAAAAAGAGAAATGAAATCACATGGAGAGAATAAGATTATTCCTTGACAGTTCGTTGATGGGGAAATCTATTAGAATAATCCACGTTGGAAGAGAGGGATTTGGCGCCAAGAGGCCACCCAGACTCCCTATAAATAGGGAGTAGATCACACTGCAAAGGACATGGAGGGAGAGCACAAAATTACTTTATGCAAATTGATAGAGAGAAAAGGGAAGAATACAAAGAAACTCTGTGAGATTAGAGAAGGGGGGGAGGGGTGCTGCAGAATTTGAGAGAAGAAATCAGAGAGAGTTTGGGGAGAAGAGAGTTAGGAGTACCCTATTAAATTGAGAGCTTCAGAGTTGAGGAAGCTTTGATTTACAGAGTAGCATTCATAGGCAAAGGTGCAGACAGATCAACAAAGAGGTACTTTTTAGTGCCTTCCTGTTCAGAGCCCAAAGCAAGAGTTTAGGGACTCCCACCCAGAATCCAAGACGAGATATTTAGGAAAGGGAAGACCGGAGAAGAAAAGACTTGAGGTAATATTTATTAGTCCTTCCCCCCTTCATTTCTATACTTCATGCATAGTATTTGCTGACTCCGAATGTAGGTATTTCCTCTTGAGATTTAGGTTCATATTCGAATCAGAACTCAGAGCACCCTTGATCCATACCAAGCCCCCTGACCCGAACCCGAACTTGGGTTCGGATCTTTCAAAACCTAGGAGCCGAACCCCCAAACTAGGTCTTAAACCTGAACCCTGTCTCGGCCCGAAGCCCAAAGGTAAGGATTCCACAATTTAAACCTGAGGCACCCCCAAGCCCATGTTGTTTCAAAAAATGTAATCGGGCGAGACATATTTTAATGTTAAACCTCCGAAGCCCATTTTAACTCATCCTCCTTGGGCTCCATTTTAGATTTTAATATGACAAGGACCATTTGAGAGTTGTTGACCACGAGGCCCAATTGGGATATTTACCCGAGCCCACTTGAAAATTGAATTACAAGCCCAAACTTGTTTTTCAAGTTTTAACCTTAGGCCCTTTTTTAAACAATCAAAGCCCATTCTGAAAATCTAAACCATTCAAGCCCATAATTTTAACCTCGTGGCCTAGCTAAGTTTTGAGAAAAATCCCATTTTGAAAAATTGAACCCGATTCCCATTTGAAAATTTTACCCTAAGCTTGTTTAACCCTAGAGCCGAAAGCCCAAACAGCCCACATATCTCAGCCCCACTCGGGTTTACCCGAGTCCCCACTCACCGAGTTGACTCATCTGAGTTAACCCTCATCCTGACCCACTGAGTTGGAGATGAGCCGACTCGTCTTCAACCTGAGGCTAAGAAACCCTAATCCTCATTCAGAAACAGTAGCAGAATAACACGTGAAACCAGACTCATAACATTCTAATCACTCACACCTAAACCATTTAGCAATCCAATTTTCAAAAAAAATATAGAAAAAAAAGGGGGAAAAAGTGCTTAGCTTTTGGGGAAGTCTCGCAAGCTCAAACAGGTCCTAGGTTAAGACCCCCATGTAGGTTTTGTACTTGGTACCATCCCCTCAAACCTCCTCGAACGTTCAAGATTGCCTTGGAATCACGAACTTTGTCTTCACAAAGGAAAAAAGAGAGGAAATGTTTATAAGAATTGTTCGATTTGAGTGAGGGTTTGAGATTGAAAATGAGTTAGGGATGGCAAGCCTAAGATTTCTGAGAAAAGGGCTTTGCGAGCAAAAAATGAACAAAAAGTTAAGAGCTAGGGTTTCATTTGGAGAGGATCCCTACCAATTTGGTTGCGGAGAGATGGGCAGGGTCTCGAATTGTGAAGAGAAAGGAAAGAATAGTAAGAACTTTGAGAGAAGGTGGGGGGAGTTGCAGGAAGGAGTTTCTGTTCGCATAGACTGAGTGAGTTGTAGAGTAAGGAAACCCTAGGGCTTCATCTAATAGGTAGGTGAAAAGGGCAAAGAGAGAAGCCCGCGAGAGAGGGAGGAATGAAAATAAGCAAGGCAAAAAAATATTCAGCTTAAGTATCTTGAGCCTTGGAGTCATGAGATTCAAGCACGTGGCATGGCTCTGCCCATCTGATTAGACAAGCCATGTGGTCATATCCTGATCGTTCGATCGGGATTTCCTGTTAACGCCCTTGATCTGGCCACGTAAGCAATCCTGGCACCTTGCGCCTTAACTGTTGGATCCACGCCCCCCCCCATAAACGCTCCATATTGATTCGAATGCACGCACAATAAACCATTGTCTAATCTCCCCACGATTCCATGACCCCGATCATTCGAGTCAGGAATATTGAATGCTGGTAGCACCTCCTTGAGATGCACGACCATCCCCACCACTCACTGAGCAACGTGTGGTACCATCGTTTCCGAGCCATTAACACTCCTCCTCTTGTTAGAGGATGCGTGGCAAGGCTTGTCCCATTTGCGTCAACGATAGCAGCGGATCATAGATAGCTATCAGATCTTCATACCTCGCAAACACTTGGACGGTCATGATTTCACCAATGTTAGCCCCTTCGACGTGCTTAACCCTCACTGTTCAATCCCCCGTGCATCAATGGCCATTTCCACGCGCCACATGGCAATGACACGGTTAATGGCCAAGGTTCCCAAGGCAACCGCCCACTCATGTGCCTACCTCCTTATTCCGGACCATTGGATCCTCACCATTGGTGGATGCTTAAGATCACGCCACGTGGGCAAAACCTACCACATGCCTCCCATCCCATCAAGAATCGACACATGGCATGGTCTCAAGTTGGCCCCAACTAGGCCTTAAATCGGTTCTCTCTGGACTGGTCAAAGTTTGACCGGTCCGTCTCCTTGAACCGGATCGCACTGGTTCTTCCCATTTTCTTTAAATTTTACATATATACATTTCAAATAATATCCATAAAAATTCATAAAAATTCAGAAAATGCTAAAAAATATAGAAAAATAAGAGAAAAATCCCAAAAACATTTTAAGTTAATTTGAAAATAATTCACACACACATGTTCATAGGCACTCTCATACACTTATGCACACACATGCATGCACGTGCATGGACACATTCACACAAATACACTTCCATTCATACATGTATTCTAACACTCATACACACATATGCATGCACATGCATGAATACACTTACACACGAGCACTTTCATTCATGCATGTCCACATTCATACAGTTGCATATAATCCATGCACACACATTTACACACACTAAAAAACACATGCCAACACATGTGCCTCGTGGACATCGTGTGTTGATTTGGTCTCAACCATGACCTTAAACTGGTTTTTCCCCCGAACCGATCAATGTTTGACCAGTCCACCCTCCCGAACCGGTTCGCACAGGTTTTCTTCATTTTATCTATTTAGTGTATTTTTAATATTTGAAAAGTTCACAAAAATCCGCAAAAATGTTAGAAAAATCACAATTTTTTTTTTAAAAAAATTCCAAAAATATTTTCAAGCTTTTACTTCCATGGTTTTTGTCTTAATTTTATTTGTGCTATTTTAAAGTTTGGGAAAAATATTTAAAATCATAAAAATGTTTTCACTCTTAGAAAAAAATCACAAAAATGTTTGTTATGCCTAGAAAATCGTTTTCATCCCGAACAAATTCAAAGAACCTCTTGGAATAGTATTTTCCTACTTTGAAAAACCTACAGATTTTAAAACCCCCGGGAGCGTATTTTGTACCCTATTTTCTTGATTTTTCATCTCGATGATTGCAACAAAGGGCATGGACTCTTCGGAGTATTGGATTGCCCTGGTTATGAGGGAATACCTATATAGTATCTATTTTGTACATTTTCTTTGATTTTTAGAAGGGAGTAATTTTGAAAGGCTTATTAAATTTGTTTTGGGATAATCTTTTATTAATTTGGTACCATTCATAAAAATGGGCACGTAGGGGGTGCTAATACTTTCCACTTGCGTAACTGTACTCTCAAGCCCGACTCTGGTAATGCAGACCGATTCTACCCTTAAAGGGGTAACAATCAAGTGTTCTAACTGCACTCCAAAAGGTTAGTGGTGACTTCATCACACATTGTTTTTCCACAAAAATACTTTTTCAAAATTCACATCCATTTTTTCTAGTTCGCAATCGCACCCACATTTGCTAGAGTAGTCTCTGGCAAGGTCTGGGACGTCGCGACATTCCTGATTGGTTTTAAAACAAATCTAATAAAGACCTGTATGTCCTAAATGGTCATAATTTGGCCAACTTCTATATATAGGACCTCATTTGCACAAATTAGCAAGAGATTAAGAAAATCATTAGTGCAAAATCCTCTCAAACTCAAAAGCTCATTCTTGTCTATACTACTTCAAAATATCTCCAACACTCATTCCTTTGATTAATCCTAACATTGTGAGAGTTTCTTATTGTGCTATTGCTTAGTAAAGATTGCTTGATTGATTGATATTAATTTTGGGGAGTTAA